>NC_041395.2:252841546-253144546 GCF_900747795.2 Erpetoichthys calabaricus | reverse complement strand
AATAGCACCCAAATGTGTGATTTTTCTGCAGGAGTGTGCAGGTAGTGATCGCCACACAGAATATATTACATTCATAATATTACAACTCTCAGAACATTGTAGAATACTAAGATGTTTATTTGATAATATTTTCTTGAAGAAATGCATTAAAGCACATATTAAACATGTGGGGACACTGTGGTGCAGCAGTAGCTATGAGCTGAAGCCCCATCCAAGGATTGTTCCTATTACTTTCTGGGACACAACCCTGTATAGAATAATTTATTGCAGCAGTACTGTCTCTGTCAAACACACCAACCCCCAATTCCTGTCTCCACGTAATTAATCACCACACAATAAGTCTGTAATAAATGTAAAATCAGCAGTAACCTTAGAACGTTGATTCTTCAAAACTTTTAAGGAACATTGAAAAATCTTTGTTATACATGTTCAATTATTCCATCCATCCATCCATTAAGGGTCACAACAGTCCCAGCAAGCATACAGCACAAGGTATTAACAATCTCTGGACGGGGCACTAGCTCATCGCTACCACTGCACCACCATGCCCCCACATGTTTAATTATAAACCGTATACATTATTTAAATGAAGTTAATTTATTTGTAAAATGTAATATACATAATTTAATGCATTTCATCATAAAAATGATAATCAAGTATACATCCTAGTATTCTCACAGCACACAACTCCAAGAGGATAGCTCTTGGACAATCTAAATCGACATAGAAGCCAGTCATCATCATCATCTTTAAATACGCACTCTTTTCTATTGAATTGAATTGAATTCCTTCATTGTTATTGAATGCTACAATAAGATTCAATATGCAGGTCCTCCATAAACTTATTTTTCTGTAAAATGATAAAAAGAAATAATAATAATATGATAAAAAACAATGAAAAATATACAATATGAAAGCATAAGTACAATTTACATGTACATATAGTGCAGATAGTGCAAATGGTTCATAAAGTGACTCATGTTGTGCAATATTATGATTGTAGTGCATGTTTACAGTGAGCAATTGTTATTATAATTACAAACAGTTCTACCAGGAGCACTTGATGGACTGATTGAGTGCATTTATAGCTCTTGGAATGAAACTGTTTCTGAGCCTCGAGGTCCATGCAGGAAAAACTCAAGCATTTGCCAGATGGTAAAAGTTCAAACAGACTGTGGTAAGGGTAAGTGGAATCCATGCAGATGCTGGTGGCTTTCCTGAGGCAACGTGCACTATAAATGTCCTCCAGGGCTAGAAGCTGTATCCTCTGCACCCTCAAAACAACCTTTGCAGCTGTAATTCCACACAAAAATACAATAAACAAGTTAAAATACACTCAGTGGTGCACTAAGAGTAACAATGCTAAAGCAGCTATGGTATTTGGAAAAGTTTCTGTGCACCATTTTATTGTTACCGAATGATTAAAATTGAGTGCCTTAAATTTGTAAATAATATGAGATTAATTTCAGTGTATTTGATAAAGCCCATGTCATGGATGTGAATCTAAAAAAGAATGACCACAGAAACAATAGCACTGCTTTGACGTTGAGTGCCAACAGTTTACAAAGCTGAGATGAAAAGTGTGTACACATGGTGTTAGGTTGCCATGAAAATGTACGTGGCTTTACGGCAAATTTATTTTTATATATCTTGAAGTGAGTGTGGCAACGGGCATACACAACATTTTTGTGTGCACGCAAAGTTTAAACATGATGCCCCTAGCCTTTTAAGAGCAACTGAAGGCTCATGGTTGCATGAACCAGAAGGATCTGCTAAAGGAAATTCTATTATGGATTCTCTTGAACAAATGGAAAGCCACTCCTAACCCCAAAATGATTAAAGAGATTAGGCAGGGATGATCCTGAGAAACTGTTAGAAGTATTCTATGCTTGCTGGCACTGGCGCGACCCTGTATGGATAGATGGATGAAATAATTAAACACGTATTATTAAGATTTTTTAATGTTCCTTAAATGTTTTGTAGAATCTGTGTTCTAAGCTTAAAACTGATTTGACATTTATTACAGAGCTTATTGTGTGGCAATTTGTTACATGGAGAATGAAAACGGAAGAACAGGAATTGGGGGTTGGTACGTTTGACAGAGACAGTACTGCTGCAATAAATTATATCATCGAGGGTCACGCACATCCCAGCAAGCATCTTGCAGGAGGCAGGAACAATCCCTGGAGGGTGCCAGCTCATCGCTACCACTGCGCCAGTGTGTCCCCAGGTTTAATCCACACTTTAATGCATTTCATTATGAAAATGATATCAAGTATGCATCTCAGTATTCTGAAATGTTCAGAGAGCTGTAATATCTTGAATGTAATGTATTCTGTGTGGAGATCAGTACCTGTGTGCTTCTGTCTGCAAAAGAGAAAGCCCGTTTAAGAAGCACATAGTGATTAACAGCTAGGTCAGGGAACACTTAGAATACAACGCATTTAGCATGCTACTTTAGTTACAATGGGATTTGAGAAGCTTTAGTATATTAAACATTGATTTTAAGATGAAGTTTACAATGTAATGACAAAATAAACTATGCAATTAAAGTGGAAATTTTGAGATGAAAGTCAACACTTAGACCATTTTTTCTTCACTGTGTCCCTATTTGTTTTCTTTTCTCTGTATCCTAATACTCTTTCGTATGACACTCAGATGGTGGGCTACAGCTTGCCTTTTCATAGCGACTTTGATATCTGACCACTGTACGACTCACTGATTTTGAACTTTCAAGTGTCTCCGCCACTCTCTATCACTCGATCAACCTCCTTTTGTTTTTTATACCATGCTTAAGCCAACAAATAGTACGTTTTTCCTTGCCTCCACTTTGTATTTGCTGAAATTCTTCTTTTTTCCCCGTGCTTTTGCCATTGTCTTTTCACAAAATGCTGAACTTAATGAGCTATTTATATTGATTTGCATATTCAAAGGAGCGTAATTCTGGGAGGAGTCTGGGTGAGGTGGCAGGAGTGTGCATGTGCATTACATTTCACACTTTTAGGCGCAGTTCTGTGCATCTGAATTTTTTTGTGCATACGTACATTTCCATTTTTGTCTGTGTGCCATGTTTTACAGTGAATTCTACTCACACCATTGTACAAGAGGCCCCTGGTCCTTGCTTAATAACTGAGTCTCCTGTAAAAATACTATCTTGGCATTTAGGATTGTTAAGTGAGGGTTACGTCAGGAAGGGCATCTGGAGTAAAATTTTGCCAAATCAATATGCAGACAGATGATCCACTGTGGCAACCCCTAATGGGAGCAGCCGAAAGAAGAAGAAGAAGAAAATGTGAGAGAGTATTTTCTTTCTCTTTAATTCATGATTGAGATCCTTGATATTCCAGCTGACAAAGTTCATTATTTAGTCAAAGAAACATTGCTTCGGAATTTGTGTTGACATTTTGTAGTTTTAAGTTAGTCATTGTTAGTCATTGTTACATATGAGAGCATTGACATAGATTTCATAATATTGCCAGGCGTTATAGCTATGGAGTGTATTGTTATTTGGCACTTCCAGTTGTTGGGGTAGAAGGGATAAAAGAGAAATACAATTTCTCTCTTTCTTTACCACCCTAACCCCCACCTCCATTTTTCCTGTGCAAGTGAGGCATACCACATTTTGCAAAGTTCCAGTCCTCTGACATGCCAAGAGACAGGGCACGTCTGGAGCAAAACAAACCCCCCAGCAGTAGTTTAGAGAAGGTTAAATCTGAGATGTCTTGTGAAGGTACAGTCCAAATACAATAAACCAAGGATATGACCTTAAACAGTCCCAATATAATAAACCAAGTGTATGATGTAAAAAAAAAAAAACGTAAAAAGCAGGTTACTTTGTTGGAGCCAAAGTGTACAAATAATCGATGGATGAAATTTCAATATACTGATTAAAGTTTAACAAAAAGTCAGTTGCTGGTTATATTGTGGTAGCCAAAGCATACACATAATTAATGTAAGAAATTTCAACATGATAACTAAAGCTTACAAAAAAAAACTGTCAGTAGCTGTTTACTTTTTGGTACAAAATTAGCCAAACTATCACCATAAGTAGTCAAAATGTTCAGATAATTAATGAAAGAGATATCAATATAATAATTGAACCTTAAAAAAAGGAAAAGGATGGGTGGAAAGGTAATAAAATATAATATATAGTTATGGTAAATGTTACAGTAAATGTCATATTACAAATGGTCTAACCTTGTCTGAACAGGTTGTGGCTCATGATTGTGTGTTTCAAAAGAATGTCGAGATCAATCTTCTTAGGTCTTTATCTGCTTTGTCCGGAGAACTAAAAATGTAAAACTGATCTTCAGTAAACCACTTTCAGTTTGGCAGGGTAGAAGATGCTGTATCTGATTTCAGCTCTATGGTGGCACTGTTTAATGTTTTTGCGTCGGGCCCGCCAGGTCCCATACCTGGCCGGGATGCCCCTTCTACACATGTTCCGGGGGAGCAATCACGGACTGCTCTATACCTCCCCTGGGATGCTTGGTGGCAGCCTTCCTGGCTGAGGATGGTGCCTCAGTTTCCCACAGGGCTGGAGATGGAGTTCTCCACAGCCCTGTGGGGATCTGGGGTGGCCACCAGGGGGTGCTGCATGGGTCCCTGAGCCAGTCTGGACAACTCTACAGCCCCGCCCAGAAGTGCAATCAGAAGCAGGTGATCAAGCACCTGGAGCACTTCCAGGTGGGCTATAAAAAGGACCGGCAACCACCACTTGGGGCCAGAATTGGGAAGAAGAGGATGAGGTTGCCTGGGAGGAGTGGTGGTACGAGAAGGGAGTGTTGTGTTTGGTTTTGGAGTGCTTTTGGGACTGTGTATTGCCTGTGAGGTTCACTGGGAAGACATGCCCCACAGGTCAAGAAAATAAAAGTTTTATACACGTGCCACAGTGTGAGTTTGTAACGGGTCAGGCGCTATATAGCGCTTTATCACACTGTAAAATGCTTTGCATTTAGCAGCTGTTGTAGGGGAGAAATCTGGGAAAATACGAATGCGGTTATTTTCAAATATGATTTCCTCTTTCAGTCTGAGAAGAGACATTAAGTTTTCTTTGGCCTGTAGTTTGTTGAAAAGTACAATTAACTTTTCAGTTTGGTGGCATTTGATCCACGTATATGGTAGGCTTCTGAGATCTCAATTTCCGATTTAAAGTCCTCTCCAGTTATTTCAGAGAATAGTTCAGCTATGAATTTCACTGAATTTGGACTTCCCAGTTTTTCAGGAAAACCATCAATTCTGACATTGTTCCTACTGTATCTATCTTCCAGCACAGCCAGTTTGTCACTGAGCACTTTGCATTCTGATTTTGTTGTTGTTGCTTTTTCATCTGCAGTGGAAGCCAATTGTTCAACTTTTTCAATACGAGTCACAAACATTTGCTCAACATCTTTAAGCTAAGCAGCAACTACTCTAACTATACTCTGTAACTTACTCATATTTCCTATATTATTTCATCTATTTTTTGCAACATTTCTGTACAGAGTGTAGTAAACTTAGTACTTAAGCATATCTCCAGGGCCTCATGTATAAACGGTGCGTACATACAAAAATGTTGGATACTCCTGTTTCCACGCTCACATCACAATGTATAAACACTAAACTTGCCATAAAGCCATGCACATTTTCATGCCAGATCAATCCCTTGCGTACGCAAGTTCTCCGCTTGGTTTTGCAAACTGGTGGCACCCAGCGTCAAAGCTACTGTTTCTGTGTGGTTTTCCTTTATTTTTTAGATTCACATCCCTGACGTGGCTTTATCAAATACACTGAAATTAACTGCATATCATGTATTAGTTTAAGGCATCTGATTGTAATCAACCCGTAACCATATAATGGTGCACAGAATGGCCAAACTATTCCAAATACTATAGCTGCTTTAGTGTTGTCACTGTCAGTGCACCACTCAGAGTATTTAACCCACTGTATCTGAGTGTGGAATCACAGCTCTACAGCAGCTGATCAGAAAACTCTACCGCAGATTGTGTCAAAAGCGGGAAGAAATATCGGACAGAGCTTCTAGCACATGCTGTCTCAGCCATGAGCACAGTCTATTTGAACTTCTTCCATTTGGCAAATGTTTCAGAGCCTTTCCTATACAGACCTCACGGTTCAGAAACAGTTTCATCCCAAGAGCTATAAATGCACTCAATCAGTCCATCAAGTGCTCCCTGCAGAACTGTTTGTACTTATAAATCCAAATACCTCACTGTAAACTTGCATTACAGTTGCAATATTGTACAACCTGAGCTACTTATGATTTCATATTGTATATTTTTTGCTGTTTTTCATCCTATTATTATTATTATTGTTATTTTACCATTTTATAGGAAAATAAGTTTATGGAGGATTTACATATTGAATCTCATTGTACCATACAATCAATAAAGGAATTCAATTCAATTCAGAGCACGTATTTACAGATGATGACGACTGGCTTCTAAGTCGATTTAGATTTCCAGGCTCTATCTTCGTGGAGCTCTTGATATAATTTTAAAGATGAAATGTATTAAAGTATATATATATTACATTATACAGATACATTTTAAACTTCATTTAAATAATGTATATTGTTAATGATTAAATATGCAAGGACTCGGTGGGCAGCGGTAGCGATGAGCTGGCACCCAGTTCAGGGATTGTTCCTGCCTCGCGCTGTATGCTTGCTGGGGCTGGACGTGATCCTGGATGGATAGATGGATGGAATAATTAAACATGTACTACAAAGATATTCCAACGTTCCTTATATGTTTTGAAGAATCGGCGTTCTAAGCTTACAGATGGCTTGAAATTTATTAAAGAGCTGATTGTTTGGTGATTGGTTATTTGGAGAAAGAAAAGAAAGGACAAGAATCGGGTGTTAGTATGTTTGAAAGAGACAGTACTGCTGCAGTCAGTTATTTTATTGATGGTTGTACACGGGGCAGCAATCATCTTGCGGGAGGCAGGAGGGCACCAGCTCATCGCTAATACTGCGCCCCCATGTTTAATACATGCTTTAATTCTTATCATTATGAAAATATCAAGTATATATGTAATGTATTCTGTGTCCTGTCGGTGTAACAGAAAGCCCGTTTAAGAAGCACATACTAATTCACACCCATGTACATAGAATATGAAGTATTTAATGTGCTACTTTAGTTACGATGGGATTTAAGGAACTATTAAATTAAACAATTTTAAGATGAAGTTTATGATATTCTACTTTAATGACAAAATAAACTACTTGATTAAAGTGGAAGTTTCAACCTTTTTTTACACTGTGTCCCAGTTTTTTTTCTTTTCTCTGTACCCTAATACGCTTACATATGACACTCAGACGGTGGGCTACGACTCGCCTTTTCACGGCGACTTTGATATCTGAAAACTTTTTATTTATTTCGGGCACTGTGCAACTTTCTGAACTTGAACTTTTGAGTTTCTCTGCCACTCTGTCACTTGATCAACTTCCTTTTGTTGTAATATCACTACTTAAACCAACAAATAGTATGTTTTTCCTTGCCTCTACTTGGTATTCACTGAAATTCTTCTTTTTCTCTGTGCTTTTGCCATTGTCTTTTCACAGAACACAAAACATAAGGGACTATTTATATTGATTTGCATATTCAAAGAAGTGCGCGTGCACGAACATTACTTCTCACGCTGACCGGGATTTATAGAGCAGAAGAACGTGGAAGTTGGAGTACTCACAGATTTATGCATCTGCATTTTTTTGTGCATGTTACATTTCCGCTTTTGTCCATACGCAATGTTTTAGTGGGGAATTCTACAAATAGCGTTACGCATGAGGCCACAGGTCTTTAAATCCTGAACCTGTTTCTTATTTTTCTCATTTAGGCCCCTTATTTTTTTCTTTATATCCCTTATATCCCTGTTGTTATTCTTTATATGTCGCTTTATATGATTTATGTCCCCTTCGATCATTACCTTCAGGTTGGACAGTATGTTTTGATCTTCCCCAATCTCCGTAGGGGATTATTAGCTGTATTTGACAGTGGGGATGAAAAGGCCATGCTTGGCTCCAATACTCCTCCTGGAATCGATGAATACTCCTTGCCCTCCTCACTTGCAGTTTCACTCCCAATAATGCTCTAGGCTGGAGCCAATGCTGTAGTGTCAGGTCTTGACAGGTCTGTACCTTCACCTGTCTGTTCCAGGTCAGTCTCTGGGAGGAACTCCCTGTACAAGTCCATCTCCTACAACGGACAAAACCAACTCTCTGGAAAGGTGCTATATGAATAAAATTTATTATTATTAATATTATTAAGCGTGAGGGGGCAGCACGGTGGCGCAGTGGTAGCGCTGCTGCCTCGCAGTTAGGAGACCCGGGTTCGCTTCCTGGGTCCTCCCTGCATGGAGTTTGCATGTTCTCCCCATGTCTGCGTGGGTTTCCTCCCACAGTCCAAAGACATGCAGGTTAGGTGGATTGGCGATTCTAAATTGGCCCTAGTGTGTGCTTGGTGTGTGGGTGTGTTTGTGTGTGTCCTGCGGTGGCACCCTGTCCGGGATTGGTTCCTGCCTTGTACCCTGTGTTGGCTGGGATTGGCTCCAGCAGACCCCCGTGACCCTGTGTTCGGATTCAGCGGGTTGGAAAATGGATGGATGGATGGATTAACGCGAGGGTTGCCTCATCTTAGAGGAACCACCAACATAATTACTATGGTGAAAATGAAGTAAATGAGTAATAAACACCACCTTAAAAAGTGAGGACAAACTAGTGAGAAAGCCCAAACACCCCTGTTATGAAGTGGTGATAAGATCAATGAGAAAACTTGTTGGACGCCCTTATTAACGAAGTGATGTTTAGAATAATGGAAGAATCAACATGTATACAAAATTACTGGTGGCTGTAGTTGGTTGGTTAAGATAACAGCATTATGCATATTAAGAGTCAGATGAGACTGAGACATTTGTGCATATCTAGGTGCAAATAAAGAATTGTTGTGCATTCTCATCGTGTCTCCGAGAATGACTTCTTTGAAAACAGAAAAAAAGTTTTTTCCACAACACCACCTGTAAAAACTCTTTTGACAGGTGCATGTTTTGCGTTTGCTCAGAAAGTGCAATTCAGTAGTTTCAGTTTAATATTATTAATGTTTGAAAGGTGAAAAAAGAAGAGGTGGTAATCATTTTAACCTCTTCTTTGATCTCCATTATTATCCATCCATTATCCAACCCGCTATATCCTAACTATAACACGGGGGTCTGCTGGAGCCAATCCCAGCCAACACAGGGTGCAAGGCAGGAACAAACCCCAGGCAGGGCGCCAGCCCACCGCAGGGCACACTCACACACACCAAGCACACACTAGGGACAATTTAGGATTTCGAATACACCTAACCTACATGTCTTTGGACTTTGATTTCCTTTGTACATATTTAAGCAAGGAGGGAATTAAGGTAGGAGGTTTGGGGGGATTTCTCCAATGCTACATTTCCCAGAAGATAGCTCCCAGTTAAATATATGTGCCGGTACAGAGTACTGAAACTAAAAGTGACCATACTCTGAAGAGTAAATAGTGGAAGTGCCGATACTGCACACTCATTAGCAGTCTTGATTGTCAACATTTGCCAAAGGGTTTTTGTGCAGCAGATATTCTTGGTTTGCTGGTGACCATGTTTGCAGAAGTATGTCAGGTTGATTGCTTGCACCACAGGCTTTGTGAGTGTTAGGTAGTTGTAATGATAGGAGCTCAGGAGATAACAGAGTGAGATAAAGGGCTTGGAGTACGGGACTCAAAATATACTTTTATCTAAGGGAAATATGGTGACACAGTGCACCATTATAATCTATTCAAAACTAGTTCAGTTTCTTCTCTCCGGTAGACTTCAAAACATTTCACTGAGTTCAACAAAATTTTCAAATATTTCTGTTTTTTCTGAACTCAAGGCTCCAAAGAATCCATACATTTTGTGTGTGAATGGTAATGGAACTTCACTGAAGAGTGGGTCTTCAGGAAAAATCAAGTCGACAAATATTACAGTTTATCCAAACTGTAGCTAAACTGTCCTGATTAAAGTGCACTTACCAATACATTTAGTCAGATGCTGCCATCCCTGCAGTAGGAGCTATTCACATGTAAATGAGCCAGTACAATCTTGATAAATCAAGATGAAGGATGGAAGGGGGTGGAACCATGGAAATGGCAACCAAATAAGCAATATAATAAACTACTAATGTTCAACAACTAGGAAGTCAAATGCAGTTAAGGAGTTGGTGAAATTCAAGTTGGTCTCTAAAAACAAATAAGACAACTGTTATACTGCCCTGAGTAGTTTTTATTTACTATATTATTTAGTCAACATGCAGCTTTCCGCTAACAAAAAAGACTCCAAAGACATTAATGTAAGTAAAGGTTTGACTTGAGATTGCCAGGTGTGTCTTTGGGATAGGCTGCCATCTCATACAGAATGAGTTTCCAAGCTGTTTCCAAGATAGGCATTTAGCTGTCCATGACTCGGAACTGGGACAAAGAAAACAAGAGCCAATAGATGGATACGGAAGGTGTGATGGTTAATTTCATGCAAAAAGCATCTCTACATCTTTGTAATGAGCCAGGCTTATACAACAAAGTAATTATCAATAAAACTCAGGAAGTTTCTACAATGCCTTGTTAAATCTTCCTTCTCTTTATCTAGATATACCCATACAACTGTCTATTCTGTCCCTTAAATTACAACCATGAGACATTAACACAATTCAAAAAATATATACAAAAAGGCTTATTTCGCCCTCTAACAATACTGACTTTAACTTTAGAGAGCCTGAATGCTACATGTCAGCTAGTGTATGGCCATGTTATGCAATTTCATTTTTTTATTGTACTATATCATTGTGTTGGAGTAGCCCAGTAGTGCAGAGGTTAGGATTGCTGATATACTGTATACCTCTAGGGACCCATGTTCAAGTCTTAACTCAGTCGTCCAATTTGTGTGGTGCTTGAACCTGCACCTGCATGCATGTTTTTCACACTGCCAAGTTATGTATTTAATGGTAATATGGGACTCATTGGGTGTGCGTGCGTGTGTGTGCCCTACATGAGTAGTGTTTATTGATGAAATTCGCCAAAGTGTTTTTCTTAGTGAATTTACTGGGTTCACCATTGACCTTGTTCACCAAATATTTTCCAGAAAATTCACCAGGCAGTCAGCTTAGGCAAACCTTTTTTTAACCAGGGGCCAATGGTTCTTTGTGAGGCCAGCCTGACATCTCAGAGCTGTAGCTGCTATGTTGGATGAAGATGTCACATCCCAATCTGTGCTACACATGCATGTATAGAACTTTCATACATACACCACCTCACTTTACGGTGATGCTTATCCTGTCTCACACATGTGTGAATAAGTTATATCATATACATGCATTGTACATGTATCATGTCATTACCTGATTGGTACTCCAATTGCAGTATTTTCATTTTAGGGGTATACTGTATTAGCAGAACATAATGAGAATATTAAAAAACATAATTTGTTGTTCTAACTGTAGGTTATGTCTTCATTACTGGATTAAGCATGTTAGGTTCCTCGCTGTGTAGTGCAGATTGGGTAGTAACAGGGACAGCCCCCTGAGTATGCAATGCTGACAGGCCCAGCAGGTGTTAGTTGTAGTGATAGGAACTAGGAAGTCATGGACACATATAAAATATTGATTATGTTACGTTTAGGGTATATGTTTATCTCAGGGAGGCATGGTGGTGCAGTTGTGACATGCCTCACAGTTCATGTCACATTTTGGCCACTAATTGGCAGAAGCTTCTCTAGCCCTCAGGGACACTTAAAAGACCACAAAAACCTTTATAATCCACTCAAAACTAGTTCAGTTTCTCCTCATTGACTTCAGTGCATTTTAACGCGTTCATATGACATGCATTTCGATGTGTTCTCGAACATTTCCGTGTTGTCTCCAAACTCCAGGGCAAATTTCACTCATCATTATATGTGAGCATCCCATAAATGCTGGACTCTTGCCTGGATAGACCCTATTTCTCTGCAGTCCTGTAATAGAAAAAGTGGGATCAGATGAATAATTTTATAAATTTCAACACCTAAGAACAAACATCAAATTCATAAGTTATGTAAAAACACAATAGAAACTCATTGAAAGAATAACATATTGAATCATGCAGTTACATTAAAAATGAGGGATTGACAAGAAATGAGAATTCACTTGTTCTTCTTCTTTCAGCTGCTCTTGTTTGGAGTCACCACATGGGATCATCTTTTTCCATATCCTCCTGTCCTCTGCATCTTGCACTGTTGCACCCATTACCTTCATGTCTGCTCTCACCACATCCATAAAGCTTTCTCTTTTCCTTTTACTTGGCAGTTCTATCCTTAGCAAATTTTTCCCAGTATACCCAACATCTCTCCTCTGCACATTTCCAAACCAACACAATCTCACCTTTCTGATTTTGTTTCCAAACCATCCAACCTAAGCTGACCTTCTAATGTACTTGTTCCTAATCCTGTCCATCATCATCACCCCCAGTGCAAATCTTAACATCTTTAACTCTGCCACCTCCAGTTCTATCTCTTGTTTTTTGGTAAGTGCCACCATCTCCAATCCATATAACATAGCTGGTTTCATTACCATCATGTAGACCTGTGCTTTCACTCTTGCTATCACAAATTACTCCTGACACTCTTTTCCACCCACTTCACCCTGCTTGCACTCTCTTTTTCACCTCTCTTCCACACTCCCTGTTATTCTGTACTGTTGATCCCAGGTATTTAAAATCATCCAACTTCACCAACTCTACTCCCTGCATCCTCACCATTCCACTGACTTCCCTCTCATTTATACACTATAATAATTTATAATATGGGGGGGTAAACATTAACGTTATTCAAAGTTATTGTCTGTTTTTACCTGCATTTTTATTACTCTTTAATTTAATATTGTTTTTTGTATCAGTATGCTGCTGCTGGAGTATGTGAATTTCCCCTTGGGATTAATAAAGTATCTATCTATCTATCTATCTATCTATCTATCTATCTATCTATCTATCTATCTATCTATCTATCTATCTATCTATCTATCTACACATGTATTCTGTCTTGTTCGTACTCATCTTCATTCCTCTCCTCTCCAAAGCATATCTCCACCTCTCCAGGGTCTCCTCCACCTGCTCCCTTCTCTCGCTACAGATCACAATGTCATCAGTATACATCATAGTCCACAGGGACTCCTGTCTAATCTCATCTGTCAACCTGTCCATCACCATTGTAAATAAGAAAGGGCTCAGAGTCAACCCCTGATGTAATCCCACCTGTACCTTGAATGCATCCGTCACTCCTACCGCAGACCTCACCACTGTCACACTTCCCTCATATATATCCTGTACAACTCTTACATACTTCTCTGCCAGTCCCAACTTCCTCATACAGTACCAAAACTCCTCTCTAGGTACCCTGTCATATACTTTCTCCAGGTCCACAATGATGCAATGAAACTCCTTCTGGTCTTCTCTATACTTCTCCATCAACACCCTCAGAGGAAACACTGCATCTGTGGTGCTGTTTCCTGGCATGAAACCATACTGCTGCTCACTAATCATCACCTCCATTCTTAACCTGGGTTCCACTACTCTTTCCCATAACTTCATGCTGTGGCTTATCAGGTTTATCTGTCTGTACTTACTACAGCTCTGCACATCCCCTTTATTCTTAAAAATTGATACCAGTATACTTCTTCTCCACTCCTCAGGCATCTTTTCACTGCAATCTGCATAAAAACTCCACTGCCATCTCTCCTGAACACCTCCATCCTTCCACAGGTATGTCATCTGGACCAACAGCCTTTCCATTCTTCATCCTCTTCATAGCTGTCCTTATGTCCCCCCTTGCTAATCTGTTGTACTTTCTGATTCACTCCACAGCATCCAATCTTCTCTATCTATGTTATTCACTTCATTCATCAGCCTCTCAAATTACTCTTTCCATCTGCTCAACACACTCTCCTCACTTGTAAATATGTTTCCATCTTTATCCTTTATCACCCTAACTTGCTGCACGTATTTCCCAGCTTGGTCCCTCTGTCTAGCCAATCGGTACAGGTCCTTTTCTCCCTCCTTAGTGTCTAACCTCTCATACAGCTCATCATAGCCTTTTCTTTAGCCTTTGCCACCTTTCTCTTCATCTTGCGCCTTATCTCCAAATACTCCTGTCTACTTTCTGCATCTCTCTAACTATCCCACTTCTTCTTCACTAACCTCTTCCTCTGTATACTCTCCTGTACTTCCCCATTCCACCACCAGGCTGTCTTTTCCTCTTTCCTCATGCCAATCAGCCTTTTAGCTGTCCCCATTACTACTTCTCCTGTAGTTGCCCAGCTACCTGGTAACTGTTCACTGCCACCATCGCCTGTCTTACCTCCTTCCTGAGCTCAACCTTGCAGTCTTCCTTTTTCAACTTCCACCATTTGATCCTTGGCTCTGCCCTCACTTCCCTCTTCTTGATCTCCAGACCACCGTCCTATGCTAACAAACTACACTTTCCCCTGCCACCACTATGCAGTCTACAGTCTCCTTTAGACTGACCCTCCTGCATAGGATATACAGTAATTTACCTGTGTGCATCTTCCTACATTCTTGTATGTCACCCTATGTTCCTCCCTCTTCTTAAAATATGTATTCACCACAGCCATGCCCATTCTTTTCGGATAATCCATTACCATCTGACCTTTAACATTCCTCTCCTTAACACCATAATTACCCATCACCTTCTCATCTCCTTTGTTCCCTTCACCAGCATGTCCATTGACATCTGCTCCAATCACCACTTTCTGTCACTTGGGTACACTCTCCACCATTTCATCCAAATCACTCCAGAAATCTTTCTTCTTCATCACACAGCCAACTTGCAGAGCATATGCACTAACAACATTCATATATCCACTTGGCCTTACTTCCCTTCCATTTAGTCTCTTGCACGCACAATATATCAACCTTCCTTCTCTCCATCACATCAGTTAACTATCTCCCCTAATCAGTCATACTGCCAGCATTCATCGTTCCTACCCTCACTTCCACTCTCTTTACCTTCCACCTCTCCACCTGCCTCTGGACACATCTTCCCCCTCTTCTTCTCCTTCTTTGGCCATCAGTAGCCCAGTTTCCACAAGCACCCTGTTGGCTAGCAGTACTGCTGATGGCCATTGTTAACCCGGGCCTCGACCAGTCTGATATGGAAATCTGTATTGTTGTCCGCATATCAATCTGGCAAAATTTTACACCGCCCTTTGTGAAGTAACCCGGGCTTGAGCCCAGCACAAAGAAACACACCGGTTTGGGCATCCCCTGTGGCTAAGTTAAGAAAGGAGAATACACTGTTAACTGTTAATTACCTCCCAGAAGCTAAGATTACAGTTTTTAATCATCACTAGCTTTAAAATCATACAACATTTGATCATATTATTCTTTACATTTAAAATATTCCCATTTTGTAAAGATTTCCAAAGTAGAAGAATAGAACTTTCATCAACTATGCAAGAAATGCATTAAATCAGACCACTATTGTAATGTTAATTTACCGGTAATAAAAATAACACAATTATCTCTCTCCTAATTCACCAGTTATATTTTTCTACAGATATGTGCAATTGGTTTGTTCATAATTATATTTCTGCCAAAAAATGCCTCCTTTTTCTTTAAACATCTTTTATATAATTTTATATTTGTAAGAAGCAAAATTATATTATTAATTCTTGTGTCTCTGAATTCACTGCATCCAATCCAGGATCTGTCGCCAAATATCTCTGTACAGCGCCTTTTATATTTGTCTACCTATTCCATTTCCTTCCTTGTCTATTTTATATTTCCCCTTTCACAGCTATCATACTTCAAAATGCATTAAATATAATGATAATGTCTACTATGGTATTCTGTGTTAAGGCTTTGTTTAAAAAAAGAAATAAAAGATGATAACAGACAACCATGGTTTTTAAACACTAAGATAGCAGGATGCTCAAGTAGCCCTTCACTTTAGTGGCTCTCCCATAGCCCCTTAATTTTCTTTTATATCTGAGGCTGTTTTCACGGTTGCAAGTAATATTTAAATACATTTATCAAAAAACAGTATTTTCCTTATTTTTTCATTGGAAAATAACAATTTTACAGCCTAATGACTTTTACACATTGAGGTTTATGCCTGAACTAGTTTTTGCTGAGGATTCTAAAATAAGAATATTTGTCAGAATAAAGAGCAAATTAGTTTAAGTAGCCACCAGAATCTGTTTTGGTGAGGAACAAGGATGCTTTTCAGAATCTTGATGTCTTAAAGATAGCTGTGTATTTTAAATTAGCTAATATAATGTATATTAATGAAGGGAACTGCAGTGTTAATGTGCCATTCTGTTATACTTAAGACAGTAAATGATTGGAGGTGGACATCATAAAGTTGTGAAGCTTTCTTGCTTCTGTTTTCATTTTCTCTGTACAGTACACATTTTTCTACAGCAATTTCAGAATCTTCCCAAAAGTGTCTTCATTATTGTAATAACAATAATATGCATATTTATAGCTTTACTTTTACTCATTTATTGTCGACATGCAGTTCTCATTACAGGCTATGCAACTAGATTTCAGACTGTGTATAGAAAAATAAATTGCCTTTTTTATCTGGCAAAAAAACATAAAAATTACGAAAGATTTCTAAACAAATTGTTGTGAAAAAGGTACACGTACAAATTTTGCTTATAGTTTGTTATAGAAAAGAGATCCTGATAATGTCCATTCACATCAAAACCATTGCGGAATGCATAATCAAAAGAACACAGAGAAAAAAACTTTCATTGTTTAATGTGCAAAAAATATACAAATTGTTCTTTAAGTGTGTACTTTTTGACCTTTGTTATTTTAGGGAATTGCTAAAGAGTGCAGTTTTTCAGCACAAAGCCATATTTTCTGATTGTTATCATACATCAACTTACTCAATTTGTCTTCTTGGCATTGAGTTAATGATCAAGGTGATGAAGAGGGGTGACATGTTGAATTTTATGCAAGAATTGTACTGCACTCTGTACATGTGAAAATAATGACCGTATAAAATTTTCATCTGAGGTACTTGAAGCAGTGTTTTAATCTCACAACAGTGAAATCAGTGCATGGACTGATCAAAAGTCCCAAGACAGTAGAGAGCAGGTTCATTTAGACTGACTAATGATGACCTCAGAATCTATGAAGCTCAACCTGACTCTCTGTTTACTCTCTATTCGTTTAGACACAGTACAAATAAATGCCACAAATCTCATTCAGGAAGAGGTAAATAGCTTTTTTTGTGAAAAAAACATTGGTCCTCTGCTTCCAATAGACCCAAATAATACTGAAGAACACCACCAACACAAAGAGCCCATCTAAGCAGAAATATATCAGCTGTAAAAGGAATGGCAGCTTCCCAAGTAG
This sequence comes from Erpetoichthys calabaricus, assembly GCF_900747795.2. NCBI lineage: Eukaryota > Metazoa > Chordata > Cladistia > Polypteriformes > Polypteridae > Erpetoichthys > Erpetoichthys calabaricus. The sequence goes on along the minus strand of NC_041395.2, from coordinate 253,127,145 downwards.
GTGAGACTCCATAAAAGAGGTGGATTGGACTTGAGCTGAAGGACAATTTCAGAAGGATGCCAGCATAAAGAGACCTGTGCTGGTCAAAGCCCATTTGGAGCTCTAGGCAGGGTGATTGGACGTTGGCCCTCAATGTTAATAGGAGGTAGTCAGCATTATTAGACTTTGATGATCTGGGAGGTGATCCGCCTTGGTGTCCAAATCATGCACCCTTTAACTTAACATAAATGGCGCTCCTCAGACGACAGCACCCAAAGTGGCCACCTATGTTGCCTAATGTATTAACCAGCTCTGAAAGAGACAACTAACTTTTACTGTGGTCAACTTTACATGCAATGCTCAATATTTGACAATTTCATGTGTTTCTGCAAATAAATGGAAACTTTTCAGGGGGTCAATGACTACTAAAACTATGATGCTTTGCCTGCAACAGCAGCATTTAGCATTTAATAGTATCCAATGCTTAAAGTGGGTCGGTGTTCACTTCTATATTTTGCTGTTTGGAGTAGCAGGAGTTTTTCTGTATACCAGTAATGTCTGAAATCAATCGTTACTCACAAGTAGTGAGGAGCGAACCCTGCTGCATTATCTTTTCCTTGAGTCCAGCAAAAACACAGAAATGGGAATTTTGTTGAACTCATTGAAATGCATTGAAGTCTATCAGGAAGGAGAAATTGATCTAGTTAAGAGTGGATCATAATGGTGTAATGGCCTTTTAAGTATCTGAGAAGGTTAGGAAAGCATCTGCCAACTATACTGAATTAATTATGGTGGCCAGAAATGTGACACGACTTGTGAGACAGCCAGTGCAGGATTTACATATAAGCTACACAAGTTATAGCTTAGGGCCCCCGCCTTCTTGGGGGCCCCCAAAACAAATTGTCCGAGTGAGCAATTGTCATATATACTTAAATATACTACAGCATTATTTGTCCCAATCAGGCCCGGCCTTAAGCATAGGCGAAGTAGACGACCGCCTAGGGCCCCGGCATCCGGGGGGCCCCGGATCGACTCCTTGGTCTAATTTTCACGCATTTCACAGAGCTTCCAGGGGGCCCCTGGACCCCCCTTTCGCCTAGGGCCCCATAATACCTAAGACCGGGCCTGGAGACAGCCATGTCACCCTAGGATAAAAATATATTTTGAGTCCATAATACTCTTCTTTACTTCATTTCGTATCTCTCACGCTTCTATCACTACAACTATTTAACACCCACAGAGCCTATTATGTAAGTGATCAGCCTTATAATTTCTGGGGGCTGTCCCTGTCACTACTGTGGTACATAGCAAGGAGCCCAACAGACACAAAGTACAATAAATCTATGCAGAACAATATTCTCATTATGGTCTGCTAATGTACTCCTTAAATGAAAAAACTGCAAGTTTGCATGGTGTAAATCTAGCTGGATTACCAATCAGGTAGTGACATTGCACATGTGTGTATAAGCTGTAAGTTATTCATACTGTATATGCATGAAGCAGGTCGTGCAGCAAGGTAAAGTGAGATGGAGTACAGCTCAGCAGTGTTATGTCAATGTCAATTTATTTATATATATATTTATTTATTATATATTTAAAGAATATAGGAATACTGTGGCCAAAGTGCTTTACAATAAAAGAAGAAAAAAAATACAATTAACATAAATAACTTAAATAGAAATAAAATAAATTAACATAAATAAAATAAATAATAAATAGAAGTAAGATTACATAATCACAATGAGGAAACCATCAATATTACTGAAGGTCACTGAAAGCAAGTGAATAGAAAAGAGTCTTTATCTTGTTTTGAACAGTTCAATTGTAGACGACTCCTTTATGTAATGAGGTAAAGAGTTCCACAGGCAAGGAGCAGCAGCTGCAAAAGCCCTGTCCCCCTTAGTTTTACACTTGGTACGAGGAACAACAAGAGACAACTGACCATAAGATCTAAGCACTCTAGATGGCTGGTGTAAAGCACACAATTCAGATAAATAGACAGGAGCAAGCCCATGTAAAGATTTAAAAATTAGCAACAAGATTTTAAAATCAATTCGAAAACTGACAGGCAGCCAGTGTAAAGAAGCTAATATTGGAGAAACAAAATCAGACTTTTTTGCCCCAACCAGAAAGCGAGCGGCAGCATTCTGAACCAAGTGTAACCTGCGTAATCCCAGAATACAGCGAGTTGCAGTAATCAAGGCGAGAAAAGATAAAAGCATGAGTAGCTTTCTCAAGATCCCTAGAAGATAAAACAGGCTTGATCTTACCTAAGAGACAAAGCTGGAAAAAGCAACTCTTGGCTACAGATTTAAAATGTTTCTCAAAAGAGAGGTCACTGTCAAAAATAACACCAAGATTGCAGACTTGAGGTTTGTAAAAGACAGAGAAAGAGCCGAGAAGTCCAAGACCAATTTGGGCTTTAGCTGATGAACCCACTATAAGCACCTCCATTTTATTCTGATTCAGATCAAGAAATTAATTAGCCATCGAGGATCTTAGTTCTAAAAGACAGTTGTGCAGTTGATTCATTGCAGAGTTGCAGACGGGAATATAAACCTGTGTATCATCAGCATAGCAGTGAAAAGAAATGTTAAATTTCCTAAAAATAGCTCCAATAGGGTGAAGGTATATAGAGAATAAAATAGGACCCAAAATGGATCACTGAGGAACACCACATTTAAGAGGAGCAGTAGACGAAAAAGAGAAATTTAAAGTCACTGAAAGTGTCTACCAATTAGATATGACCTGAACCAGTTAAGAGAAGCTCCTTTAAGCCCATGCTGGCCTCACAAACCATCATGATGCACTAGAAAAAAAATGTTAGTATAAGCTGGCTGCACGGTGAATTTTCATGAAAAATTTCAGTGAACAAGGTCAACGGCGAAGTCAACAAATTCACTATGAAAAACGCTTTGGAGAAATTTGCCAATCAACACTACTCATGTAATAAAGGGCACCAGCATACACACTTGTTTAAATGATTTAGAGTCCCTAATTAACATTATTTGCACAACTTTTCAGTGTGGAAAAAAATGCTTGAAGATGCAGGTTCAAGCACCACACAAATTAGATGACTGACTTAAGACATTGAACATGGGTGGTCCTTAGAGCTGTAAATCAGCAGTCCTAACCTCTGCACTACTGGGTCACTCCAACAAAATGATATTGTACAATAAATCCCTCTATTATAAAAGAAAATCTTGAAACGAGACTATTGGCAAGAGATTTTTTCAAGTCCCGCCCTCCTCTCAACCATTTTCAACCACGTCCACAGTCCTCTCACCTCTCATTCGTGTGACTGCTTTTGTCAGACACAGTTCCTGCGCTCTCAGCTGTTATACATTTTTACATTTTCCTCACTTTAAGTTCCCAATAAAAGAAGCCTTATTATGTCCAAATCTTATTGAAGAATTTCATCCCGAAGGGTTATCAAACATAAGAAATGAGTACACAGGCAATCCTAGCACAGAGAAATGATGAAGTCAAACAAATTAATGTGAAAATTGTCGATCAGTTACACTGCAAATTGGTTAAGATGCGTATCACTAGACTATGCTGAAACAGTTGGTGGTGATTGTGCGGAAGATGAAAACATCAACTTATAATATCCCGTAGAATATCTACAACCGTTAACACCGTCCGGTATTCCACCAGCCAAATTACTAATGATATTACGTAATTTATGTCTGAGTGATGGGCTATGCAATAGGACAAGATTAATTGTATTTAAAATTGGTCGAACAATTCTGACAGGTAAAATTTTAACAGGCAACAAGAAAGTACATCTTCCACAGATAACATTAGACACCAAAGGAGATCTTAATATGCCATTCATATTAAAACATTTTCAGTTTCCCGTTAGAATAGCTTTTGGTATGACAATTAACAAATCACAGGGACAAACATTTGAAAAAGTCAGTTTATTTATTAGAGAGAAAGAAACAATATTCACTTACGGGCAGTTATACATTGTGCTGTCACGATGTCAGTCCAAACACGGAATCAAAATTCAATGCGAAATTGACGAAAAGTTAATTCAAAAAATTGTTTTTACTGAGGTTTTACAGTAAAAGTGTAAGTTTAAAAAGTATTTGTGTGTTAATTTCAAAGCCAAACAGAACAAAAATGTATAATGCAACGAATACCTCTAACACAATATAAAACATAATTTTCTTTCAATTTATTACGTTTTACTATTTTTTACTATGTTTAATTACTCGCTGTGTAACTAGTGTAAAATAGTTAGTTCTATTATGCATATGTAAAAATTCCCACGAAAATAACAATCTGTTTAAATTGTACATCTGCTTCCCCATACAGTACACGAGTAGCAGATTTGCGAAGTGGCTAACGCATAGCGCCCGCCCGGGGGTTGGCGAGCGAAGCAAGCAGGAAGCAGAGCCCCCTAGTAAAATTAAATTACAAGACATGGTCATACACTAGTTAACATGTTGTTTTCTGGAGCACTAAATTTAAAGTCAATATTGTTAGAGGGTGAAATAAGATTTTTTTATGTTTTCATTATGAATTTCTCAGGTTTGTAATTTAAGGGGCAGAATAGACAGTTGTATGGGCATATAAAGATAGAAAGACTGAAGATCTCTTAACAAGTCGTTGTGGAACCTACCAGATTATTATTGATAATTTCTCTGTTGCTTAAGCCTTGTTCATTACAAAGATATAGAGATGCTTTGAGTGTGAAGTTAACCACCACACCTTTCATTTTCATCCATTCACTTTTATTACCCATGTCCCAGTTCTCAGTCATGGACAGCCAAAGAATGAGATGTCGGCCTATCCGAAAGTCACACCTGGCAAACTCAAGTCAGACCTTTACTCACATTAATGTTTTTGCTGTCCTTTTTTGTGAGAGGAAAGCTGCATGATAGCATAGTGGCAGCTCACTATGTGATGTGATAAGTAAACACTACTCAGGACAGTATACCTGTTGCCTAATTTTTTTTAGAGCCCATGTCGAAGTTCACCAACTCCTTAACTGCATTTGACTTGTTAGTTGTTGGAGGTTAGTAGTTTATTACTGTATATTGCTTATTTGCTTGCTATTTCCACCGTTCCACCCCCATCCTTCATATTGATTTATCAAGATTGTACTGGCTCATTTACATGTGAATAGCTCCTACCACAGGGGTGCTAATTTAAATCCAAGGCCAGATTACTCCAGGGCCATTTCACATAACTGCAGCTTTGGCAGCCTCTGACTAAATGTATTGTTAAGTGCACTTTAATCAGGACAGTTTAGTATGGATAAACTGTAATACCTGTTGACTCGATTTTTCCTTAAGACCTGTTCTTCAGTGAAGTCGTATAACAGTCAGACTCTAAATGCATGGATTTTGTTGAACTCAGCCATTACTCACAAGTAGTGGTGAGCAAAGCTTGCAAAATTCTCTTTGCCTTGAGCCCAACAAAAACACAGAAATGTCTGAGAATTTTGATGAACTCAGTGAAAAGCATTTAAGTCAATTGAAAGAAGAATTTTAACTAGTTTTGTGTGGATTATAATGGTGCAATGGTCTTTTAAGTGTCCCAGAAGGTTAGAAACGTATCTGCCAACTATGCTGGACTGATTATTGTGGCCATAATGTGACCTGACCTGTGAGGCAGTAGTGCTAAGCACTGCATCAAAGTATCAGCCTAGGATAAAATTATATTTTGAGTCTATAATAATGTGTCCTTTACCTCACTATGTATCTCTCAAGCTCCTATCACGACAACTATCTAACACAGAAAGAGTATTTGATGCACAAGATCAGCCTTATATACAGGGGGCTGTCCCTGTCACTACCTGATCTGTGGTACATAGCAAGGAGCCTAACATGCTTGATCTCACTGTGAAGACATAACATACAATGAATCTATGCAGAACAACAAAGTGTTTTCATAAAAATCTCATTATGGTCTGCTAATGTATCCCTCAAATGAAAAAAAATGCAAGTTTGCAGAGTGCAAATTTGGCTGGAGTACCAAATTGGTAGTGACATCACACATATGTGTATACGCTGTAACTTAGTCATATATATGTGAGGCAGGTCATGCAGCACTGTAAAGTGAGGTGAAGTATGCTTACAGTACACATAAATGAAAATTCTGTGCGTGCACAACGCAAATTGGGGAGAAACCACAGATTAGGAAGTGACATCCCCATCCAATGTGGCTGCTACAGCTCTGCAATGGTATGCTGGCTTCACTAACCATCATGAGGCACTGGGAAAAAAAAGTTTATTCTAAGCTGGCTGTATGGTGAATTTTCAGGAAAAATTCAGCAAACAAGGTCAATTGCAAACCTAGTAAATTCACTATGGAAAATGCTGTGGTGAATTTTGCTATTCAACACTACTCATGTATTAAAGGACACCAGCAAACACTCTTGCATAACCAATTCAGAGTCCCCAATTAACATTAAATGCAGTTCAGTTTGGATAAACTGTAATATTTGTTGACTCAATTTTACCTAAAGACTTGTCATCAGTGAAGTTTCATTACAAGTCAGACACTAAATGTATGGATTCCTTGGAGCAGTAAGACTGGCAGTGCTGCTAGTATTTTGCAAAGATTTTTATATCTCTTCTGTAACCAGTTTGATTCTGTTTCCTTAACTGTTACTTCATTCTTTCCAAAGCTGTTCATCCCAATGATCCAATCTTTCTTCTAACTTTGACTACTTGTGTTCAACAGAAATTCGGAATCCTTAGCCAAATTGGCCAAATCCGTACCTTTACCTACCTGTAACAGGACATGTCCTACTGGACTGGCTGAGATGCAGCCATCTTTACTTCTTTACTTAATCATCAACCTCTTGTTCTTCTTTTCTTTCAAGTCTTTCATTCTTCTGTCTTTTTCTGTCTGCAGTGATTCATCTAGACCTCTCCCTAATCTAACTTCTTCTTCATCCTCATTTGCACTGCATAAAATTACTCACTCTTTACCAATTTGGTTGATGTTATTGTTCTTGGTAAATTAAACATTCATGCCAATGTCTCTTTTGCTAATCCTGCTTAAGATTTTATTAACTCTTCTAAACTCTACTAATCTATCACCCAAAGAGTTCACTTTTAGCTCATAACCTCATTTCAGCTTCTTTCCTTTCAACATCTCTCCCATCAACAGTTGAGAATTCTGTCCCTGAATAGAACACAACTCTTCAGACATATCAATTAACTTATCACTGTGGTAATTCGCCTGCCAGGCATTACCACTTTAAAGGGAAAATTCCAAACAGTGTGTAAAAACGACTTACATGTAGAGAGGAAAAAAAGAGAAGCACTTACCTGTTTTAATTGTCGAAGTGCGAGGGAGTGTTTCCGCGAGGATTTTTAACTTTGTCTTCAGCAGGTATGGGTGCTGTAGCACTCTTGGCAGGCTGGGCACGTGTCTATTTTAGGCCTGATGGATGCCGCGTGTCTGCCAGTCCAAAAGGCAAGCATCTCTATAGCCTTGTTAAATTAAGAATGTTGGGGTGCTTGGTTTAGTTAATTTAGTGCAGGTATGTGTTAGTTTTGAGAAGGGAATCACAAAATACAATCCTGAGGAAAAAGGAGTATCGGCTTGTCTGGTGGAGCATGTTGGGGGTGCGTGCGCACTCATGCTCGCATGCCTGCAAGGCCATCAGCGTATTTAATATATGCCTTGCAGGGGCTGAGCATAGTACATATGTAGAACGTACTGATGCCCACTGCTAATGGAGAAAGAAAGCGGTGTAACACATGATTGGCTGTTTTTGTGTAGATACATTTTTGTCTTTGATTATTTAATTTTGGAACTGGAAAGAAGTGTTGTAAATATTTTTCACTATTTGTGACCAGGACATTGCTTTTTGTATTTTGTGTACATGTAAATAAAACCCAGTATTGTTTTTGGAATTCCACCTTTTTTTGTCTGCTTCTCCATGTCTTACTATTCTCAAGTCTGATCCTGGTCAGTCTTGAACTATACGGCACCCAGTGTGTAGTCTAGTGACTAACCTTGCCACTACATGGGGTGTCACAATCACCCTTGTCACAATGAGTCCCTAATACCTCTGGTATGTCAAGGCAAGATTACACCCTTTCCACTGCTTTCCACACCCTTTCCATCTGCCCCAACCTGCCAATCCTCCTACTCCTATTCTTCATCATTCACATCTTTTACTTTTGTCTTTCTTTTTTTGCCTCTGATCTTATTTCTTATACTAGGTCTACCACCTATTCCCAGAATCCTCTAAGGACATCTCAGGCATTGTTGATTTGATTTTGTTACATTCATTAGCAACATTCCTAATAAATCTCTTCAGCCCAACTTGATTCCTGGTGCCTTCAAGCTTGCAAGAATTATTCCTGTGATAAAGTTTCTAGACCTTTGTGTTAATTCAAAATTTTCTCTAATATCAAATCTATCTTTCTCATATAAAACATTTAATACTCTAGGTTTTCTTAGCCCTGCTACTGTTTGATCTCACTGTTGCTTTTGATATTATTGATCTCTTGAAACTGATATTGGCCTGCTCCTAAATATTAACTTACTAGTTAGTTTTATGTGGTCAGTTTTATTCAGTGATACTGCTTGGTCTGTTTGAAAATCAGCATGCTACCACTGTGCTGTTTAATTACACAAAACTGACCTCATATTCCATTCTTATACTAACAATACACAGCCTACTTAAAATCGCCAACTGCCATTGAAAAAACAGTAGTCCACCTCGAATAATTTTACACTGTGATGTATTCAAAATTCTCTATCTTAACACACTCAAAACAATTAATTCCTTTTGGATCTGCTGAACAAATCAATTAGTTTGACTGTTTCTGTTTAAATTATGGCTCTTATAAAATTATTCCATATTCTTATGTGGCCACCAATGGAATCTTGCTTGACAGTTGTCCTGCCTTTCAATCTCATGTCTCTGCTTCAGTCAAACCTTAATTTTAACATCTACAATACATCAAAACAGTTCAATCTAAATAAATCTAAGAAAAGTCTTTTTCTTTTGGCAAAATATAACATGCCCATTATAAGATTTTTCATAAACTGTTATTCGTAATCTTAACAGCCTAATTCAATCACTATCAGTTCTCAGTTTGACAACTGCCATCCTCTTGTTATAGATCTATCTGTACCAAATTTAGATTTCTTCTTCCCCAATAAAGTATTGTGACCACTTTAGTTGGTCACAATATGCCATGACTTCCTGTCAACAATTGATTTGCCTTAGAAACTGCAGTTTGCTTCACAACTCTTGAAAACCTGTCTATGATGCTAAGAAAATCAATGAAATCTAATAGAGATAAAAAGACTCACTAATTGTGAAACTAATTTAAACAAAAACCTTCAAATACGAGGGGCCCCCACGACTAGATTTGGAAAACACCAGAGAAGGAGAATATGATATCTACTGTTAAAAATGATATAGGTTCCATACGCTTTTCCCTAAATGTTTTTAAGAACCTGCTTGACTTTCTTTGCATTGGGTTTTTGTTCCTGCTTGTGCCTCCAGAATGGCCTTTGCTTTCCTGTTCTCCAATGTTTTAAAGTTCTTCTTAGTCCTTCCAAGTCTTTCTTAACCTTTTTATTATTTTATTTTATTTTAATACTTTTTTTAGTTGTTTTTTTCTTAAATGTATTACCTACATACTGTATATTGCTTATGCTGATATGCAGCACTTAGTGAAAAATGTTATAATGGATATGTTACATTTTCTAAAAAGCATTAAAATAGCCATTTTTGAAAAATTATTTTTCTTAGATTTATTTTCAAAAGAGAACATAGATTTAATTAATTTGTAAATCTGTATATTTTAAACATGCTCCATTGATTTTTAGCATAATAAATAGACATATGACATTTTGTGATAAACTCTACCTATTACAACATATGTCATATCTCAAATGTTTTGAGTTGCAGCTTAGTTTTCATTTTCATTTACCTTAATAATGTTAATAATAATAATACATTTTATTTTTATTGCAACTTTCCCATGCTTAAATCGCTTACCGTGATATCAATGAAGTTCTGCTGGTAACACCAGTCAATTTCAGTTGATATGAACATGAACTGACTCCATCTTATTTAGTATTAAAGATAATCCTTTACCATGGCCAATAGTGAGAATGTTTGTTCATTTCATGCATTTCTCGTTGGCAATGACATTAAATTAAAGCAATATCTCCATTGGGGAACCTTTACTGGTGATGTTTCACCCTTTCAAATCCTCTTGTAGATCATTGTTATGATCCTGCTAACAGCAAGAGTGGAAATTAGGAAGAAAAGAAAACAATTTTTACAACAGAATCATTTTGAGGAGAGATCAGAGAAGTATTCCATGGATAGACAGGAGGTCAGACGCTAAAAAAATACCAATTTACAAAGACCAATATGCAAAATAAAGACTCAAGTTTGAAAAATGACAACAGTAAAGTTGAAACACTAGCTAGAATTCTTAAGCCTTCAGTATCCATAAAGGAGCTTGGATACAAAGCCATGCCATCACCACATTCTATATACACAGCATCATGAAATCAGACACCATGCACAACATGTGACTGGAAAACATAACTGGCAATGGCGACCAACAAAGCTGTACCCAAAGAACAAGCAACAAAGTGGTGGCACTGATGAACACTGAAAATGACAATGTGTTGATGTCACAGTCATAACAATAAAAATATTTAACAACAATGATGAGATGTACATAACTCAGAAAATAGGATTACTGGGTCAAAAAAACATGGAATCATGGCAATCATTGTGGTTTATATGAAGTTTTGGTGTTGATGTTTCCAACTGATCTTTGTAGACAGATAGTAGATCCATTATTGTTATGTCTAAAATGTCCAAGCATGACTGAGTATACTAAGTGATGGACTGCCAGTCCAGGATTCATTTCTGCTTTAAGAATTGACTCAGGTTGTCACTAACCCTCAACTGCAGAAAGTGTATTCAAATGGATCGATTACTGGATATCATAAAGAGCCAAGATTTAAATTCTGGATAAATTTATTTAATGTATTCATTGTCACAAACTTGACAAAGAGCCATAGCAAGGTTTGGGACAACCACCCATATATTGTTTTCTGGCTGCAAAACTGAATAAAGTGATAGCACTGATGTGCACAAATCAGAGTCCAAAACAGAACTGAGGGGATAGGGGAAAGGTGGCGGCTTTTAAGGACCAGTATATGAAATGACATCAGAGGGGCCGGAACCGGAAGGGTCTTCATCCATAGGCTTGGACCCGGAAGTGACATGAAAGGGGTCGGAACCAGAATTGATGTCATCAGGGCCAAGTGGAATTTCCCGTGAACAGTCTGCAGAAAAGAGTCAGTGCATTCTGCCCCAGCCCAGTCTGGCTCTGAATTACCCTCATTCAAGCCCTTTAGCTGCCTCCCATACACATGTGTGTGACAGGATGAATACACATATTTTAAATAATAATAGCATTTGTTCCATGAGCATACCATCTAAGGCCTCAAAAGTCTTTTTGAGTCTGTATTCTGAATAGTTTTATTGCTATTCAGACTCCATATATATTGCAAGCATCCATATACTATTTTTCTGAATTTACTTTTCCATTGGACTGTTGTAGGAGCCAGAGTGTATCCTAGTAGTATTATGGCCAAGACAGGAACAAACGCATGATGCCATTTCATTGTGGGGTACATTCTTACGTCCATCCAAATAGACCTTACCCTATTCATGCATTCGCTAATTCAGTTTAACCCACTTAATGCCATTCTAGGATCACAGAAAGATGAAACCTATCCTGGCTCCCAGCATCAGTCAAACATACAATAGAGCCACATTTGTTCATATTGGAAAAATTTTGAGTCACCAAACAACCTATGCTGCATATTTATGAGGAGAAGAAACACTCTTCACAACAAAACATAATAACAGAACAACATCTGGTAAAGTAAGGCTTTGACAACAACAGTTATTAACAATTCTTCTTTTTTATCTCATCAATTGTATGGCTAGTTGTTGAGATAAGACATTCTGTTACAGACATTTTAAGGATTCTGTAGTACTACCCTAATGTTTTTAAGGAAAAAAATTAATTTTTGTAACATCACACACCCTTTCTCAGACATATGCTAACTCTCATAGTATGTGCTGACCACATTCAGGGGAAACCCATAAGACGTTTGATTGACCCATCATGTATAATTGATTGCTTACATTAAATACTATAATTATAAAGATTAAGAAGTTACTACAACAATGAAAAAGAAATGTACATGAATATATGAAACGTAGCACAGGTCACCCATATACAATACGGCAAAACAAGTGCAAGACTGTACAAATACAGAACACTGACATTACTAGGTAGCATATTGTTGGATGTTTAATGCATGTTATTGTGCAGTTTAATTATTCTAACTGTGATGCACTGGTAATAGCGTACCTATGACCTGACCTCAGTTTGGAAAAACACACTGCGCCCAGGGTAGTAGGGGCACGAAGAGTCCTATTTCTTCTATTTGGTGTATATGACATCTATGAAGTGGGAAAACAAAACCAGTGGTACACTGTGCCTGCTTCACCAGCCTTTGCAGTGGTCTTTGGTAATTTACATTTGATTTCAACTGGATGCCACCCTGTTTAATTTGCACATTACTTTTCAAGTCCACTTGAGTTTTGTCTGAGTTCTCCAGCTTTTTGTGTGTCTTTATTTAAATGGCAAAACAAATATTATTTAGTAAGCGGAGGTTTGATCTGTGATGAGTTAGCATCCCATACGGGAAACAATTCTGCCTTGAGCTAGAGGCTTCCATGATACAAATTTGTTTCTAGCAACCCTGCATTGTGAAAAACAGGTGCACAAAATCATCAATGCATGTTCTTGTACCCTCAAAATGTAGATTTTAGTTGTATTAAGGGAGGCCCCATATGTTTTAGGGAGCCTGAGTTTGTGAAAGTGACAGAGTGGCAAAAACTTACAGTATCCTCTCTAATTATTTTCTAAGCATTAAACTCTGCCACTTTGGCTTGTGTGCCGTACACTTGAAATGAAAAGCCATTACTTTACTCTCCGTTCACTTTCCTCTATTGTCACTCTCACAGTAGAAGCCTTAAACTCCAGAGATTAGATGTGGCATTCACATCCTGGGAGTTCATTCATGAGGCAAATCCACGACCTAAATCACCATGCACAGAATACATTTTTATGTATAAGAAATGTATGTACTTCCTTAAATAACCCTAATAGAGGTAATCATTACATTCTGTAAGATCTCTTGCTGTATGTTTAATAGCAGGAATTGTCAAACTCATCAAATTCTGCATTCTTTCAATCTTAAAAATTTCACTTTAAGTGGGAACCCATGGTCCATTAAATATTTAACATAATGATGAATTCAAAAATAGTCTTTTATTCAATAAAGACAGCTGTGATGGTTGAATTTTCAAAGCTGATTCCAGATTCTGCTGGAACCAAATGCGCTCTCAACATAGCCATAGTTTCTGTCTGTAATTATGTTTGCTTTTGACTTGTGCGCCACATCAGTTTACCACAGCAAATCTAAACATGATATTTTTTTGGTGTTATATTCTTTTGATTTCATTCCTGAGATAAGCATTTAAAAATGATTAGCCAGGGATTCAATAAATTGTACAGCTGCATGGTTTATTTTATATCAATGCACAGTGTGCCCCTTTGACTGATAAACATAATAATAGTATAATTTATGTGTATAGCGCCTTTCCCATTCTCAAAGTGCTTTACAAATATTCAAAAGGGTACAATAGGCACAGAAGTATTGGAAAAGCTCAGTAAATAATATTGGACAATAACCAGTATCAGAGTATTAAACACCAAATAGAAGATATGCAATACACAATAAACAGGAATAATATACAAAATGCAACAGAAGACATAAGAAAATAGAAGAATATGCAAATAGCATAATATGTGCATAATATGATAAGCACCTGGACAGAGTGAGCAAACTGAAAAAGAGGTAAGAATGTCAATGGAGGTTTAATGGCATCCTGAACGGATACTTTTAGGTTGCTTTTTAAAAGAATGAATTGGGTATGGAGATCTGATTATGATGTTAAGGTCATTTCAAAGTCCTTGCAGTATACCTTCCAGTTAACCCTGAGAGTAACTGCTTGCAATTTTTCCTTTCATTTTTTAAAAAATTCAAACTTAATAAAATATAAAAAAAATCTAACAGATTTTAGGCTAAAGCAAAAATACATTATCGTGAATATCACTGATGTTCTCTAAAGTTATAAAATGACTGACATGGCAGTATTGGAAAGCACAGACTTATACTTACAGAGCTGCTTATGTCAATGGACAGTATGAGGTATTATTGTTTTTTGTATTCTATTTATCTGTTTTATAGGGAAATATGTTGATGCACTGGTTAGCAGTGTTTCCTCAAGGATTCAAAGTTTTCAGTCCAAATCAGTCTAGGCATGGTGTGGGACATAAACTGTCTCTTTAAATGGGGGGGGAGCTTTTCTCAAAGTGCTCTGTTTTTAAATCCACACTTACTAGACATGCATGGTAGGTGGATGGTGATTACAAATGGATTTTAAAGGAATGACTATCCCCTATGATAGAATGGGTTGGATGATTCCTGCACTGTTCCTGATGATGCTGGATTAGGCTCTGGCCTCTGGGATTAATAGATGGTCAGGCATTTCATCATCAAAGCTAATACATCAACTGGCTTTAATCTTACTTTCAATCTTTTCTCATTCTCCTAGAGACATGAATTAGGAATATTCTCCTGCTATGGCAGATGGCCTTAGATCAGGTAGAAGATACTGAGCCTTTATTTGGATGGTCTTGGGGCTGGTTCACACTTTTGCTTCATATATAATCACCACAGTGATAGTTTTCTTTGTGTAATGTTATGCTGTCTACATACATGTTTGGTTGGGTAGCCATCTGACTATCTGTAAGTAATACACAATACTTTACTATCTCCCAAAAACTGAATACTTCAAGACTTCAAGGTCATGGTTGGTATAGTTATGTGATGAAGTGGGCATAGTCACATGAGTCGATATGTTTTATCAAATGGGTCATTTTCATCCACTTTAAAAGTAGACTAATAACAGAAGTACAGTCATCAGCTCTTTGGATTCTTTTAGAACTGCCAGATTTTTTATTTAATTGCAATATTTGCAAAACAAATTTACTCTCTATGCAAGTTAGGGTTGGTGCTACAACAAGTTTAGCAATGGGCACTGGATGTTCATGGTGTGGGATGGGTGAGTATGGGTGTGATTACAAATAAAACCTACAGCATTTTTTAGTTTATAACAAATATGCCTGCCAGTGCTTAGGCAATAGACTACAGAGAACAGAAATTCATCCTACACAATACAACACAGCAGGCTCCACAGTAAGAAGCCAAGCGCAGGCTACATCAATCAAACATTGTGAAAGATGGCATCCCCAAGCACATATTCTTACGCATACTCAAAGAACATACAGCTAACTGCAACTGAAGATCATAAAATAAAGCAAAAATCTACTCTCTATATATAAAATCCTATGCCTAAAAGTGCAACGATTTTATGTGACTTTTTATGTCACATCTTTTGTCATGCTTTAAAACTGACTTATTTTAAAATGTTTGGTATCATTCTTTTCAGAATTTATTGAACTTTAATGTGATGTTGTTAGATTTTCAAATTCGTATTCCATTTTTAAATTATAAACTAAAAAATATCAAGAACTCACGTCCTGCGAGATGAGACTTTGTGCCAAGAGATTTAACCACGCCCAGGGCCGGAAATAAAAGACAAAGAGTAGATGACAAGGATAGCTGCTGTACAGGCTTTAAAATGTTCGAAGCACCGCGCGAGATGTAGATCACACGGCACACCAGCAGCTGATCGAACAAAGTGGAGGTAAAAGAAAAAACTCTATTTGTTTCCCATTGTATCACAGTTTAAGAGGGGGTTTCGGAGGAGTGACCACAGGGTGCGTTCAGCCCCCCTCTTCACAACACAAGCAGCAGAGATCCGAAGTGGCTGGAGTGTAGTGCAGGCTGGGGGGGGGGGGGTTGGCGAGCGAGCGAAGCAAGCAGGGGGAACCCCCTAGTTTAAAAATAAAATATAAACATAAGCATAACAATTGTTAGCTTAAGATTTATTTATCAAAACACTTCACTGTATATAAAGTAAAACTGCACTAAGTTTGATTCTTGATATTAAGTTTAATCACACATGTACAAGAGCAGTTGTTTAATCACTAAACTCACCATTCGAAGAGTTGAACTTTGTCTGAAATCTGAATCTCTAAATGTTATGTTATTAGAATTGTGGCACAACAACAAAAGTAAGCAGGACAAATGCACACAATGATAAATGGGCTGCCAATTGTTTAAATATGTAATGTAATATAATGGTAATCATTTCTCCATAATATATACAATATGCACAATTTAAATTATGATACGTAAGCTTCTTCGATTTCACCACTGAATTGTTTACTGGATTTTTTAAAAATAATAAATCTTGTGAATATGTTCATAAAACTGGTGTTTGAACTTTGAATAGCACATGAAAGACTTTGCAAAAAGTCTGCACTGAAGAAACTCGAAGAAGCAAAGAAACATTAGATCTAGTTTGCTGAGGATTTTAAACCTAGGATTATGTTCTGGTTTTTAAAAAGGGATTATTTGACTTACTTGTATGAGATTACTGTCTGTTTTTTTATCATCTTTTTAGTAAATCCTCCAAAAAATGTTTTTTTTTTCACTGTAATTCCTTAAAAGGTTTGGTGGGGCCTGCTTGTACAAAATGTTCTTAATAGATATTTGGCATTCATCTCTCTGATATAACTGGCTTGTCTTTATATTATAACTGTGTTACTGTGTTTTAACAGTCTGACTGTTACTGTTTTGAGTTACAGAAAATTAAACCATTTATAGAATGTTACTTTGCTTTTGCCACCAGTCCTGCTTCTGTGTTCATCCGCCCAAAATACACTTTCCTGATACATGCTTTATGATGGGCTAAACAAATCTTCTTCTAAAGTTTTTCCTACTTTCATGACAGGTTGCTATATTTGGCCAGCCTCATCCATTTTCATCTGTTGTACATTTGCACTCCTGATGACCCTTTCTCACTTATGTCCCCTTTCACACAGTCCACCCCTTTCTCTTTGCTGTTTGCTTTTCCGATGATATGGCAAGAACAGAAAGACCATGTGATGGACTGTTACTTCTGTTTGACTAATGTGCCTGGTTTCTCTGCCAAAAACAAGAAGTCAATTGAATATCTTAATTTGCCATCAGCAATGAGACCCGTGCCACATGACGATAGTCTTCCAATTCCAAAACCACCAGAGGATTGGACCTTAGACGAACCAGATGAAGAAACTGCAATGCAGGGTACTGACAGTGACATTGACCCGGATTTTGAACCATGCTCATCAGGCGATCCACATCTGATAACACTGTCCGAATTGAAAAATTTGGTCAATGATTTGGGTCTGTCAAAAGCAAAAGCCGAGCTGCTGGGTTTGAGACTGCAGGAATGGTGTTTGCTGTCACCAAAATTTCTGTGTTTCGAGGCTGACATCATGATATAACCAAATTTTTTGCACAAGTCAAAAGTCTCTGTTTCTGTTGTGACATTGAAGAATCGTTCTCAGCCTTGGGTTGTGATCACAACCCGGAAGAGTTGCGCCTCTTCATTGATTCATCAATGTTAAGCCTGAAAGCTGTTCTGCTACACAATGGCGAAGTTTATCCTTCAGTACCTGTTGGCTATGCAGCACACATGAAAAAAATGTATGAGAATATGGAACTGTTGCTGAAGCATGTCCAGTATAGCAGGTACAACTAGAATATCTGTGGAGATCATAAAGTCGTTGCTCTGTTACTAGGACTGCAGCTCGGCTATACAAAGTACTGTTGTTTTATCTGTGAATGGGACAGCCGTGCCAAAGAGTCGCACTATTCTCGACAGAACTGGCCACACCATAAAAAGTTAGTTCCAGGACAGAAAAATGTGGCACATGAATCGCTTGTCGACCTGTCAAAAATATTTTGCCTCCTCTTCACATAAAGCTGGAACTCATGAAGAATTTCGTGAAAGCACTGAACAAGGAAAGCGAAGATTTTCGTTATTTAAGACAGATGTTCCCAAGAAATACTGACGCCAAGATCAAAGAGGGCATATTTGTTGGCCCCCAGATCAGACATGTTATTAGTGACAAGTGGTTAGAAGATCTGTTAGTTGGGACGGAAAAAAATGCCTGGAAAGCCTTCAAAGACGTTGTTGACAATTTTCTGGGCAATTACAGAGCCCCAAACTACCTTCAGCTGGTAGACAAACTTCTCAAAGCATACAAGACAATGAAGTGCAGGCTCTATTGTTGGCATAGAGCTGGACGGTTTGACATCCGTAACAGAGCAACGGGCACTCAGCAGGCTCCTATCAATTATGGAGAATCCACTACATCCATTAAACAGTGTCATCTCCAGACAGAGGAGCAGTTTCAGCGACAGACTGCTGTCACTGTCCTGCTCCACTGACAGACTGAGAAGATCATTCCTCCCCCAAACTATGCGACTCTTCAATTCCACCAGAGGGGGTAAACGTTGAACATTATTCAAGTTATTGTCTGTTTTTTACCTGCATTTTTTATTACTCTTTAATTTAATATTTTTTGCTGCTGGAGTATGTGAATTTCCCCCTGGGATTAATAAAGTATCTATCTATCTATCTATCTATCTATCTATCTATCTATCTATCTATCTATCTATCTATCTATCTATCTATCTATGTCACTCAAGATTCATTTCCTTCACTCACACTTGGACTTCTTCCCCACAAATCTCGGTGCTGTCAGTGATGAACACGGTGAAAGGTTTCACCAGGACATTGCTACGATGGAGAAACGATACCAGGGCAACGTGATGCACCAGACATTGAATACAAAAAAAATCAGGAGCAAAACACTTTTAATTCTGTTGAATTTAATAGCTTATGTGAAACATAAACATGACTAAATACGTTATTGTCGGTAAACATATAAATATCTATTTCTCAGAGTTCCTACGTGATGCAGTAAAACCAAAACTATATCTGTGTATACCCAGTAGGTACCTGTCACAATCAGCAAAAACTTTTCAGGAAGCAAGCTTTTTCAAAAAAATTGTTGTGCAGTGTAATCAGTCTCAAGGTGAAAATGTTCTGATGTTCCTTTTCCTAGCTTAAATCCAGACAAGTGCAATTCAATAATTGTAATCAGCAGGCATTAAAGGTGCCACTGTCCATTTAGGTAAGCTACTGAGATTACATGTTCATCTATAAAATAACATAATATGTATAATTTACTTAAATTACAGCATAATATGAAACACAAAGAAACAACAATTTAACAAAACAACTGATTTTTCAAGCTGATTCTCGCAATGTATAGATTCTATGTCATTCTTTTATGAGCCATGATACGTTTTATGCAAGAAAACATATTATCAAAAGTATATAATATTATTTAAATTCGACAGCTTTATTTGTTACAATTCCATATAAAACTATTTCATAATACTGTGGCATTGTATCATAAATAAATGGTTATGATTCAGCTGGAATTTTATTTTGCCGGTTTCATGCTTAATTCTTGTTAGCCTAATTTGAGTCTGTCTTTTTTTTAGATTTAGCTTCTCTTAGTGGCAAGAGTGTCACATTCAAACTTTTTTTAACAACAGGGGTCTATGAATACAGAACAGATTACTGGATTAAGACACAGTCTAAAGGTTGGCATACTCATTACTTAATCTACAAAATTAAAATTCAATCTTCTAGCTTTCTCTACAATAAAATATGACAAGAGCCTTACGTGCTATTGCTGATACCAGTATGATAAACCTCATTGTGGTGTGTGAACAATTCAAGTTTAATATTTCTTTTGCCAAGCAAGGCCTAAACAGTTAAGGTGTATATATAGAAATATACAGTATGGACAGTCAATGCCTCTCTCTCTCTTGATCTCTCTCTCTATCCCTAACTTTTTTTGGCTAAAACTGCAATTAAATAGTTTCTTGTCTTTCTTTTTTTCCTTTCTGTCACTCAGAAGTGGTTTAAAAAAAAATAAACATTTTTTGTACTGTTTATTAATACCAGACTGTTGCCTGGAGAGAAAGGGACATCAAAGGGAGGGAGGGAGAGAGAATAACCCATCTGGTTTGCATGTAAAATAATAAAAAGGAATAACTCTTTTGGTTTGCCAAAACAGTTTTTTGGTAATTAGTGTACTTTTATTTCAAGCTGTGAATGATGTTCTTACTTAAAGCTTCTTAAATAATTACCAAAGAAAAGAGTCATAGAGGTGCTGCTTAAAATGATCACACAAGGTCTGTTAATGTACAGGAACGTAGAACTGCAACATCGATATACTGCATTAGAATTCTTCATTTGAAGTATGACAAGGAGACCACAGTCCTGATATGTTAAATGGCCATATTTAAAAAAGACTAATAGAGAAAAAGAACAAAAACTATGGGTTGCAAAATTAATTTTAGTATTAAGTGGGTTAAGTTCAATCAAGGTACAAATGCCAGACCATATTGCAAATATTATTGAGGCACCCGTATAATGTGGCTTCAGCTGCTGGAAGTATTGTGTGATTGTTTTAATGCTTGTTTGTTTTGCTCATATTTTATTAGACAGTCATCAGCATTATAAACAATGGCCAGCAAGCCAAAAGTCTCCCCCTTTCCAACGCAGCTGCTGTTTCATATGGTCATCAAATGAAAAATTTTGAAACTCATAACGATCATTCTCTATTTAAAGCAATAATAGCAACAACCACAAAATCATATATATTATATTGGATCATGGCAGATCTATAATTGACTTCCAAAAGTGGTCTTCTGAAGTTATCCCTTTACAAGAGAAATTCCAGACATTATATTCCTTGTGCTTAACCCCAATCAGTACTAAAATAACCCAGAATTTGCCACAGAGAAAGAAAACTTTGCTGAAATTGGTGAAACAATAAGAGAAAGCTTTAGACATTTGGGCATAAAAGAAAAAAAAAAACTTCAGCCTCAGCTTTACATGGTTAGTCAGTCGCTGAATTTCCCTAAAATCTCAATCAGTCTGACTTTGTGGTTTGTTCCAAATTTCCATGTGAGTGAAGAAATGCTCCTCGCTTTCTGTCTTGAAATGCATTTTCCTTTGATTATTATGCTTATTCTTGAGTATTTCTTTCAATATTTTATTGGTAGAATTTCAAATAACTAAGTCAATGAATACCTTTGAGATTTTTGAAAATAAACCTTTTGTTCTCATGTGATGTTTCTTTACTCAAAACTGAAGAGATTCAATCCCCGCAAACCTGCCAAAGATGAGCCCTTCAAAGCTGGGCTGCATTCCTAGCGTTATAGACTTTGCGCAAAACGTCCCTTGAGTTGTATTCAGCAGTTTAAACAACAGAATAGTTTATCCTTTCTGAATTGTTTTTGCATATTGTCTAATGGATGAAAATTCTGAATCAGCATAAACCTGTTATTATTCTCTGTGTTTTAATAATTTCTGAGCACTTACTTCAGCTTCTTTTTGCTCATAACTGTTCCTGTTTTGGGCTTGCAGAAGTTTTGCATCATATTCTGTACTTCTTTTCTATAATTAATATTATTTTCAGTTATTTCTGCCATCATTTTGTTTTTACAGGCTCCGCTATTTTAAGTCACCATCATCACAACGCAATGGGAATTAATTAATTAGGGCCATTGATGCAACGATATATAAAGGGACACATCAAATAAGTCATCGTCTATGTTTGAGAATATTCCCGAAAAACTGTTGTTCATGCTTGTGTGTTGTGATGAACGGTTCCATGCCCGGCCGGGATGCCCCTGCTGTGTATGTTCCGGGGGAGCAGCCATGGACAGCTCATTACCTCCCCCGGGGCACTTGGTGGCAGCCTCCCTGGCCGACGCGGATTCCCCAACCTCCCGCAGGGCTCCATGGGAGATGGAGTCCTCCACAGCTTGGTTGGGGCCCGGGGTGGCCGCTAGGGGGGACTGTCTCCTTCCAACAGCCCGGCTGGATGATTCTACAGCCCCACCTGGAAGGGCAATTAGGACCAGGTGGTCAAACACCTGGAACACTTCCAGGTGGGTTATAAAAAGGGCCAGCCACCATCACTCGAGAGCCAGAGTCGGGAGGAGGAGGACTAAGCCTGAGGTGGAGTGGTGGTGATAATAGAAGGATTGTTGTGGTATTTGTGTGTGTTTTGGGACTGTGTTGGGCCTGTGGGGCATGGGGAAGGCGTGCCCCACGGCTGAAGAAAAATAAAAATCTGTGTTATTTAAGTACGTGCCTCTGCCTCAGTCTGTGCCGGGTCGGGCGCTATATAGCGCCTTTCACAGTGTATATTAAGTGCATTAGAATTTCTTGTTTCTGACTCTTTCTCTCTGCCTATTATGATTCTTTGATGCTAGATTTCTGGCTTCATCATTGGCTTTGGTTAATGTTTTCTCTCCTGGTCATCCCTAGCAAACCACTACATTCTCTTCACACGTGGCTTCACAAAAGTCAAAATAATCCATGTTTCTTTAACTTGCATGTAGGACATGTTTCTTGTCTAATTTAAATAGAATTTTTCAAATAATGTTACCATATATATAGTGATCCCCCGCCTATCGTGGAAGTTACATTCCAGACCCATCAGCGATAGGTGAAAATCCGCGATATAGAAAGACCATATAAATAAACGTTTTTTTTTATAGTTTAAGCCTTAAAATACCCCTCCCACATGCTTTAAACACATGTAAACTCGTAATGGCGAGCGACGTCTGCGTAATGCTTTCCTTCCCTAAGCATATCCAGGAGTTTTACCTTCTCCTGAATGGTCAAGGTCTTCCTCTGGTGCTTAGGCTCACTACTACCAGAAGGCTTAGAAGATGCAGGATGTTTGGGAGCCATTGTAGGGCTTGAAACAAAACGAAAAGTTCACAAAAAGTTTGCTCACAACAATCGGACCACAAGCAAGGTACTTGATATGCAGAGAATTGAGGATGCGTCGGGGACCTACGCTCGCTCTTCTTGTGAGATTACACCACGTTGGCAGCAGCCAATCAGAGCACAAGAGAATGAAAATCCCGCTCTGATTGGTTGAGTCTCCTCTTTCAGAAAATAACGGGGCTTGTAAGAAATCATCTGGGTACTGTAACGCAAAACTCTTTGTCTACTGTAGTGTACAATGTATGTATAAAATTAGATATGTTCCACAGAAAAATCTGCAATATAGCGGGGGTGCGATAGCTGAACCGCGATATAGCAGGGGATCACTGGATAGATAGATAGATAGATAGATAGATAGATAGATAGATAGATAGATAGATAGATAGATAGATAGATAGATAGATAGATAGATAGATAGATAGATAGATAGATAGATAGATAGATAGATAGATAGATAGATAGATACTTTATTAATCCCCAAGGGGAAATTCACAAAGAACCACTTAGCCTTTAGCTTAGCGCCGGCTCTTCTGCCACAACACGGCCTTCTTACCTCATCAGTTAAATAGGGAACCGCACCGGCACGGGCCTTTGTTCTCAGCGCTAGAAGTTGACTACCTGAATAGACGAGTCTCGGCATGTAAAAATCCATGTCCAAGTATTAAAAAGTGTCCAGGAAACGAGTCCACATAAAAGAATGTGGTAGGAGTGATCAGAGAGATAGAGAAAAAGATAGGAAGATAAAGAAAGATAAAGTCATACACAGAGCTGCTTTAAAGGCTGCCACTCACGGCGGCACCTAACTAAATGCATATATATATATATATATATATATAGTGACCACCAGGGGAACACAACTCCCCAAACACCTGACACAACAGACCAGTACAACCACAATTATTTACTTATTTGTGGGAAACTCTTCCGAATAGTTTCCCCATGCAGAGCCACAGTACAAAAGCACAATAGTCAAAGCACTCAGCCCTCAGGGTGAGATAGCGCCCTTCAAAAGTCATCTCTCCTTGTCCTCCACCGACAATCCCTCACTATATATATATGTATATACACTGCTCAAAAAATTAAGAGAACACTTGAGTGGACACAGGGGGATGTGCAAACTCCACACAGAGAAACTGACCATTGAATCATTGCATGTTTGCTTGCTTTTTAGGGTGATATGGCATTATAGTTATTTGTTAGAAATTCTTGTAGAGAAAATTAAACGATATTGTGATTTTTATGATTTTGGCAACTTACAAAAGTGAATACCACTGAAAACCATTGAAAAACCTTTACCTTTAGAGCATAACAAAATGCACCTAAATTCCAGTCTATTTGTCTTTTTTTGTGACAGTGGTTCCAAAGTAGAGTTTCAAATAACTTATTACTCTTCTCAGCTCTAAAACCATAAAAGCAAATGATCCAATCCTTGTATTTTAACCTCAGGCAAAAGCCACAAAAACCACATTTGTTAAACCACACATGAGAGCTACCAAAAGCTGCATGTGTTTAACCGTACATAAAAGCCAACAATACTTCATTTTTATTTACCCCAGTAAGGGGCACAAGAAAAGGAACTTGTCAAAATGTTGGATGGAAGCCACAAAAAATAACTTTCCAGTGTACTTTTTTATTGGTTAGACTTAATCTGGCAAGAAGATGAAAAAACAACAAATGTTTACCAAGTAACAAAAATGACCAGAATTACTCTTTTAGATGCACAAATAAAACAAAGTGTTCAGTTCCTATGACAATTGGCAAAAAGCCTCATTAGGAACTACTAATATAACATTTTTATGTCCCTAAATTAGAAGTATTTTAAACATCCATTTCATTAAAGGCTGTTATTTTTTATTTGCATTGTTCTAGCAGAAGTATTTTAATTAGACTTTTAAACATCCATTTCATTAAAGGCTGTTATTTTTTATTTGCATTGTTCTAGCAATATTATGGCTGCCTTAGTTGTAAATCAGTGCTGTCCAACTTTACAATTGTTTTTTTCTTGAAGGCTTAACTAATTGTACAAATATCAATTCTAACTGTGACAGAAAAGAATTAAAGAGAAGGAAAGTAAGTGATTCTGTTTAACGTACGGACAAGTTAGAGGTACAAATTGACCCCAAAGAAGTCAATGACAATCAGCTTTTTCAGCTACACTCAGCAAATTTGATAACCTTAGTCCTTCTCTGCCCTCCTTCTCTTGCCCTGTATCTATTGCAGGTATTTTACATGGGCTTAGTAAATGGATGAATACTTGTAATCATTCATTTATAACACTATTAAATTCAAATTTGAGATATGTCCAATAATTTACAGTGTTCTGAATAACCTACTATTGGTGACTGAACTTATAAATTAATTCATTTATAGCTTCTAGTCCAGTTTGATATTTATAGTGAAAAGTAATACAGGCAAGTTTTAATCTGCACAGTTTCACAAAACTGACATTAAAATTTGTTTTGTAGACAATTGTGAAACAAAAAACTTATTAAAAAAGACTTTTTTGCAGCTGTTAAAGATTTTTCTGAAGTTGAAACCAAGGAATTTTGCTCCCTAAAGCCTCATTTACACGAATGTGCGTACTTGTGTTGTTTTCCACAGTTGTATGCAATCTGTTTCACACCGGTAGCTATTTATGCTTCTTATTCACATCCCCACAGGGAAGCATGGTGTTTTTTAAAAATGTGAAAGGCTGTATATTTCCCACTGTAAGACACACTGAAATGTACCATCATGCATATTTATTGGGTTTTCTCCACAGGAAAACTGACTACACAGGTAGCCATCTCCAAACCTATTACATACCTAGCAATGACAATTCCCTGTTTATAGATTCCTGAAGAAGAGGATGAGGATATGCACACTCCAAGCACCATGGAGTTTCAAGTTTCTTTTCAGATCTGTAAGGATCTTTAGTATTGCATTCACCAGGATTGTCATCATAAGATCGTACTATGAGATCATGCCTAACAAAATGTCTATACGTGAAAAGAAAGAATCCAAAAACATTTTTTTTTTGTTAAAGAACTGTATTTAAATACTAAATGACAGGCAGACGTATGCGGAGTTAATGCATTACAATGATTCCATTCATCTACCCATCCATCTTCCAAACCCAGTTATCCTAAGCAAGATAGATGGAAAGCTTGGGCCAATCTCAGCAAGTACCGGGTGCAAGGCAGGGACAATCTCTGGATTGGGCGCCAGTTTACTGCATGGTGAACACACTCACACACAAACACAATCACTTAAGCTCTGCTAATCCACATAAACTGCACAGGATTAAACACCTTTCTGGTTGTGCACATGGCACAAATTTTACTGAACGTGAAACATTATTTGGTTTGTGAATTTCTTTGTAAAGTGACACACTGAATTTCACTGCCAATTTAGTTTCATGAGAATTGTGTTGCTCATCACTAGTTCTGTATTAGCAATACATACTTGCTTTTTCAGGTAAAATTAGCTACATTAAGACAGAAATACGAAAAGTAATAGCATTGCTATCCACTTTAACTCAATGCCTTTGAACAAGCTAGACATACCTAACATGATAATATGTTAAATGTTTAATTTTCAACAATTTTTCTGAAATCTCTAGCTGGCACTGTCATGATCTGTATTTCTGTGTCAAAACCTTTGAGTTGGCACTCCTTCATTTGTTTAGCAACTTTTTCAAAATATTTTGATTTGTTTTTTGACTGTTTTTTTATCATTATGATAGTTTACCATTTATAGGCTTGCTTTTTTATAATTAATGTTTTAATCCTTTGCTCTTGCTATGGCTGTTGAGGTAGTCACATATACATTCTGGATTTTGTTCATTTAAAACAAAACTATTCATGGTGACAGTTATGGTCAAACAAAAAGTTTAACTTCTAGAATTTTGCTTTGAGCATTTCATTTTGAATTTTGGTTAGCAATTCTAGTTTTGATGATTTTTTTGTTTATTTCTGTGGCTTTTCAAACCCCAACCAGTTTAATGATTATAATTTGGTGCATTCCATTATAACTTCTGTTCCCCATACTTTTGTTCCATCCTGTTTTTGGGTGTTCACTGTCTCCATTTTTTGAGCTCACAACGAGCACAAGTTTAATTCAGGACCAATTGATCTAATGTTTCACTCTGTGGAACATCGATCATACCATAGTGTTAAAATACTACTTATAGCAGTTTTTATTTCGGGTTAGGAAATAATGAGTAGTGTTGATTGTAAAAAAAAAAAAAAAAAAATTCCAGCAAATATGCTGTGCTTGCCAGTGACATTGTTTTCCAAATATTTTTCTGGAAATTTGCTGTACACCCAGCTTGGATGAATATTTTTCCCATCACCCCATGATGCTTTGTGGGGCCATTGTGACATTACAGAGTTGTACCATCCATGTGCTGAACTTTCACGTGTGCGAACTGCAAGATCATTGCTTGATCTGCTTTGCACATATGTAATTCAACAAGCCAATGCATCCATTAAAAAAAAAATACTTGCAGTATTTTCATTTGAGGTGTACATTGGCTGACCATAACGAGAATGAGTACTGCCACCAGATATATAATACTGATCCCTGTGCGCTCCAAGGGCAGCACTGCATGCATAATTAGCCATGTGCTGAAGCTATGAGTCAAAACAAGTCTTAAAGGAGCCCACCTCGAATCAGAAAACACAAGAGACACTGTCAAATAATAATAATGATAAAAGATATATTGGCATAAACAAGGTGTTTCTTTTATGTTGATGGAAGAAAAAAGTGTGAAGTATCTGCACAGACACATGGGAAAAGAAAAGGCTGTTCCAGCTGTGCCCAGAGCCAGTCCCATACCATCAGTTCAGTTCAGTGAGCACAATGATCTGTATTTTATTTACTTATGGGTAGTTTGTGGCCATGTGTTTTATTTTGTTTGTATTATTTGTTTTGTCTGCATCTTTTGTTGCTTAAGGAACGATGGCACAGTGGTTAGCACTGCTGCTTCATAGTGCATATCACATTTTTGGCCACAATAATCAGTCTAGCGTCTTAGGATATACTTCCCTATCCCTCAAGGATAGTTAAAACATCATTGCACCATTATAATCCACTCAAATCTAGTTTAGGTCCTTCTTCCCCATTAACTTCAACTCATTTCATGGAGTTTGGTGAAGCTCCTGAACATTTCTATGATTTCTCCAAATTCACGGTGAATTGAACTCCGTGGAGTTCACTCATTACTAAAAATGAGGAAAGACTTATTAGCTTAAGGGCAGGTTCTTGCTTGTGCCTTTTTGTCTGCAATGTCGATCCTCAGTCCTTTGTTTTTCTGTTGTTATTATTCTCAGTTTTCTGTGGAGCTAAAAGGGGATGGTTTTAATAAAACATAATGATCATCAATTGCTGCAGCTATAAGGACTGCCGTCATCTGAGTAATATAAAAGACATCTGTTTATTGCTCCTCTTTACTGTGGCACTAGTTTGCTCAGGTTTACTTTTACCTTTTGCGCCTTTCACACTGAGTAGCCTGTTTCTTATCTAAACAGAAATATTTTGTTCGTTTTTTTCAGAATTTGACTTAATTTTATCATGCTTATTCTACAGTATGGTTATTCCTTTTGGTTCAGTTCTGTTGTTAAAGGTTATCTCTGTTCCTTATTCCTTTTTCTGTTTAAGGATGGCTATTTTGGATGTTTGTTATGGGCTTTGTTAGTTAGAATTTTCTTTACGTTAAATCTTTTCCCTTGGTTTATTCAGAGTTTAAACTTACTTCCCATGGCTTGGTTTATTTAGATATTTTTGTGTCTTATTTTGTTTGTTCTTGTTAATGATATAACTTGCTATCCTCTGCCCTTTATAAATTGTGTTTTGTTATTCTTAATTTTGCTAAACACATAAATTTACGTTTATTCTTGATTGTGTTTTGAGAGGGCTTATTAATTATTTTAGAGGGGTAAATCATAAAACACAATGCCTGCAAAACCACAAATCAAGACATCAACTAAATGTTCTTTAAAACTGAGAACAAAACATAAAATAAAAAATACACCTATGTATAGCTATGTGGCCATTTTTTAGCATACTTAGCAACTTTGAGATAAAAAGAAAAGAGTAAGTTAGTAATGTAAGGCTGCATAAGTTAAAAATGGGAATGCTGAAGAGCTAAATCATTCCTAATTATTTGAGAGAAAGGCATTACAAAAAAATGCTTCTGTGATCATAAAAATAGTTAGCCAACTTTTTTGGAAAGTGTTGCAGGCCTGAAATGCAGGAATGGATATATATTAACAAATGAAATTAAGTTGACCAGACAAAACATGAAATATCTTGGGTTCATACTGTCTGCAATGAAATAAAAGTCACAGTAAAGTTAAGAATCACTGCAATTTTTAAATTTGCGTTTTCATTACGGTCCCAAATTTTTCTGATTTGGGGTTTTACTATATACATGTAACAACTGAGTTTAAACTAGCTTATGTTGTCTTTGACTATCAGTAACCACAGGACCTCAGGTGAAGTGTTGGAGTGCCACCCTGTTTACTTCTTTCATATAAGAACAAGTGTGCAATGGTGCAAAAGCTGAACAAATCAAATAAGCCATCGGCTAATAAAGCGTTTAATCAGGCTTGTCGTCGGATTTCTTTCCCGTAGGTGCGTCGTCTCACTAGTGAGCTGTCACCATCCAGGAGCCCTCTCTTTTTATAGCTCCTGGAATAAAAGGGGCAGGGTTAGTTCTCTGGGCTTTGGGTTGGAAAGGAGATAATGTGGTTAGAAATTGCGCCCTCTGGTGTTCCTGGCTGATAGTGCTTAGCTTGGAGGAGCCGGGAAGGTGCCCCTCTGATGTGTATGAGTGACACTTGTTACATAACCCTGATCTCATTCGAGATGAACGCTGAAGTGTTTGTATTCACATCTCTTCTACTTATGTGTTAATACCTGTCTCAAGCTTTGTCCATTTATAAGAATAGTATTAGGCCTGTTCTCTGGTTTATTATGAACCCATCGGCTGTTTTTTTTAAACTTGTATCCTCATGATTCAATTCAGTTTAAATTAAATATGAATATATTTATATCGGTTGGCACCCTGCCCAGGATTGGTTCCCTGCCTTGTGCCCTGTGTTGGCTGGGATTGGCTCCAGCAGACCCCCGTGACCCTGTGTTCGGATTCAGCGGGTTGGAAAATGGATGGATGGATATATTTATATCGCAGAAAAATATCACAATGTATAACTAGTTTTTAGCCAAAATAAGGTAACGTGCACTAACTCAGGTACTGTCAATATTTAATTTATCCATCCATCCATCCATTTTCCAACCCGCTGAATCTGAACACAGGGTCACAGGGGTCTGCTGGAGCCAATCCCAGCCAACACAGGGCACAAGGCAGGAACCAATCCCGAGCAGGGTGCCAACCAACCGCAGGACACACACAAACACACCCACACACCAAGCACACACTAGGGCCAATTTAGAATCGCCAATCCACCTAACCTGCATGTCTTTGGACTGTGGGAGGAAACCGGAGTGCCCAGAGGAAACCCACGCAGACACGGGGAGAACATACAAACTCCACGCAGGGAGGACCCGGGAAGCGAACCTGGGTCTCCTAACTGCGAGGCAGCAGCGCTACTACTGCGCCACCGTGCTGCCCTATTTAATTTATGCAAATGCAAAATAATTAGCACAGTTAAATATATTTCCCAGTTTCACAAATTTTAAAAGTGAAATAAAAATTAGCCCAGTGTGTTAAAATATATTCTTTATTTTTTAATATTCAAACTTTTATAAGGATCCAAAACCTATTCAAGCATTATCTCGTGAAAGGCAGGACCAATGCAGATTGTGATGCCAGTCCATTGCATGGCACATTAACATGCACACCACACTCAGACACACTAACCAGTCCAGACTCAGCCCACTTGATCATATACACTAGCAAAGACACGTGAGACCATCATGAACTCTGAACCTTAAGGCAAAAAAATAAACATTTAATTTTTTTATGTGCCATCAGTTTACAGATTCCAGTTCAAAGTTTATTATAACCAAGGCATAGTATATCAATACATACATAAACAGAATTTTTGGATGTACTTCCGAAGGATCTGTTCAAAATCATGGCTACCACAAATTACATAATATATACTCCTCTCCACATTTCTTTAGCTGTGGTGGTCTCCAAGAAAGAAAAAAAAACTAGCACCCTTTCAAAAATATTTTTAACTTTGCAATATACCATAATTGTGTATTAATAATGTATTCATGAGTTTATATTGGCTTTGAGGTGCTCTATTTATAATATCGAACTATCAATCATGGCCTTGCATTATAAACACAGTGAGGTTCGTGACCTAAATTAAGAAAAAAAAATTATTGAGATTCTTCTTACCCGCAGACATTTTTGAAAATTAGAAAGGAACTGTGAAATTTCATATATTAGTTACAACACTACTTTAAGCAAGAAATTAAATTAATGTTTATAACATAACATAATATTCTCAGAACAGTATAATTCAATTTAGTGGCGCAGGGGCACAGAGCATGCTGTTTATACTGTGTGCAAATATTTAGAATTGTGTTTAGAACTGTTAGGCCAGGCGTCATCAAAAGAGAATATAAAAACTAGCATGATTTTCCTGGAGCCAAAGACCAATCTAGGAGACATTTTACCGTGCCTATAAAGAGTATTCACCACTTGGAAGTTTTCAGGTTTTATTTTTACAGAACATTGAATCACAGTGAATTTAATTTGGCTTTTTGAAGACTGATCCGCAGGAAGAGACTCTTTAAAGTCAAAATTAAAACAGATCCCTTCAAAGTGCCCTAAATAGATTACAAATTGATTGCATAAGTAGTCATCCCTTCAAGTCAGTATTTAGTAGATGCACCTTTGCCAGCCATTCCATCCTTGAGTCTCTATCATCTTTTCACATCTGGATACTGCAATTATCTTCTTTTCAGATCTGCTCAAGCTCTGTCAGGTTACATGGCGATTGTGAGTGAACAGCTTTTTTCATGCCAAAAATTGAGATTTGGACCCTGACTCAGTCATTCCAGGACATTAACATTGTTGTTTTTAAGCCATTGCTGTATATCTTTGGCTTCTCTTTGTGGTCCTTGTCTTGCTGGAAAACAAACCTTCTTCCAAGGTATAGATTTCTTGCAGACTGCATAAAGTATATTCCTTCAGGGTTTCCCTGCATGATGCTACAGGGAAGGATCTCCACAGCATGATGCTGCCACCACCATTTGATACTGTGAATTGTTTGGATTATGCCAAACATGGTGTTTAAATCTGATGGTCATAAAGCACAGTTTTGGTCTCATCAGAGAATAGAATTTTCTTCCAGCTGATTTCAGAGTCTCCCACGGGTCATCTGGGCAAATTCTAGCCAAATTGTCATGTGCATCTTTCTAACAAAGGCTTTCTCTTTGCCACTCTTCCATAAAGCTGTGACTGGTGAAGCACCTGTTGTTGCCTCCACAGTCTCTCTAATCTTAACCATTGTAGCTTATAACTCTTTCAGAGTTCCCATTGGACTCTTGGTGACCTCCTTCACTAGACATGGTTTATGTGTTCATAGACATCTGGATAGAATTTTGGTTCATAATATTGACATATTCTTGTATTAACATGCCAGCTTTTTTCATAATTAAGCTGCTCAAAATATTTTTAGGCTTGACATATTTCATAAATTCAACTTTAATTTACCCTCATTTTTTCAGAAAACTGTATTTAGTGTGAGTGATGTAGTGAGTAGTTCTGCTGCCTCATACAGTAAATCTAGTATCCTGGCTTTGAATCCTCTTTGAGAAGTTCACTTTCATTCTGCTCATATCTTCATTTTCTAGCTCCAGGTACTCTAGTTTTTGTTCCAAATTCCAAAAGACATAAATGTTAAACTAATAGGCGATTCTATATTCCTGCTAGGGAGGTTTCCTGCCTTATGCCTGGTGCTTCTGGGATGGACTATAGACCCCCATGACCCTTAGTTGGATTAAGTGGCTTTGATAATTTTGTTATCATTTAGTCTGGCTTAATGGTAAAGGAGGTTAGACTAGAACTACAATTCTTCAGGACCAAATTTTATTGCTGGTTCACTGATTTAAGCTGAAATAAGATCATTACTCAACTTGTGTGCTATGTTATATAAAGTGTTCCTAAAGCTCTTTACACTAAAGATAACACTTTTGAAAAAGCTTAGTATAAGTTTCAGTAAACATTTACCTGTAATGTCATATGATTACCACCTAATGTATGTCGAAACATAGATAGATAGATAGATAGATAGATAGATAGATAGATAGATAGATAGATAGATAGATAGATAGATAGATAGATAGATAGATAGATAGATAGATAGATAGATAGATAGAACTTTATTTGTCCCCAGGGGGAAATCTGGCTTGTTTACAGAAGCTATTTGAATAAATAAATACATAGATAAATACATAAATACATAGATAAATAAATATAAACACTTTTAGATCTTAAAACACTCAAGAATGACAATAAAGCAAGAATATTAAAAAGAAAGAAAAGCTCTGACAGCCATGAAAAACATAGCAGTGTGATGTCAGATTTCATTGAGTAAACTCCCTGGCTGGTTGTCTGTTTCACATATTTGGTGTCTCCAGTTTGCAGATGACTATGTATCTGTGGCCAATGTCTTATTTGTGTGGCTCCAAACACATCCACAGCTGGGTGTTCACAATGTCTTCACAATGAATTATTCATTTTTGCCTGAGGCTCATAAACCTGGAAACAGTATGGAATGATTCCAAGCAAGAATTAATTATTAATGAAAATTATACAAGCATGTACCAATGTATTATATTGCATTGCATAATTTCTACCAGGTAATTTTAAATACAGACAATAAGGTATGGTAAATGGATGCCTGCTGATGAAGTAATATGTTAGCACTTGTTCCTTCAGTGTAAGTGTAAATGGAGCAATATATTAAAAGGTTTAACATCTTCCTTTCTGAATAATGTCAGAACCTGTCATATGAAGCATCTCTGATATTCAAAGTTTTAATTACTTTAAATGTTTTAAAATGATTTCTTCTAAGGGTATGATTTTATCCTTATGCATACAAGTATTTTCTGAGCTTGTTGCATTAAGCCTTTGGCTTTTTGTTTAACACATATACTACTAAATTACTTTCTATTATAACACCTTTATTTTGACTCCACTTCATGTGCTCTTATTCACTTTTGTTATTCTATGACATTTTATGATGATTCTGTGTAAGCTCTTGGAAACTGCATTGTGAAATAATTTATCATGAAAGGCAGTATAGTTCATACAGCCTGGCCAGTTAAGTTGAACAGAATGGTATCCTGAAATTCCTTTACTAACAGTTTTGACCACTGTCACACACGTGCACTTAGGAGGCAGCCATCAAGTCCTAAAGTGAGTGATATTTCACGAAATAAAGGGTTGGTTATGTGTGCTGATGTCCCTCTCTCTTTGTCTACAGAAATAAAGAAGAAAAACAATAATCCACCTACCTTACTTCCGGACTCACAAAATGGCCACGGTCTCACATCACAAAACACTTCTGGTTCCTGTACAATGATGTCACTTTCAGCCATCTCCAATAACATCACTTCTGGCTCTGCCATAATGACGTCACTTCCGGCCATTCCCGTTGACATTTCTTCCGTTTTTGTCACTTCCTTCCACCATGTTTTTCATGCCACTATATAAACATCATGATTATCACTGCATTTTTTCGATTGTGATCATTTTTTGATTCATTTCTGATCTGACAATATACGGGGGCATTCCCCAACTCTTTTTGAGCATTTCTGTGTGATTTATTTCACCACACCAAATATCACCAAACACCAAAATCTATAAAGCTAATGTGATCGCTGTGGGGACTCATGTAATCAAGCCATAAACTGTTTGAATATCGTTTACAACCCAGCCATGTGAGAAGCCATGTTTATAATAAGAGCAAGTAAATTTGCCTACCCAGTTATCAGAGATGGTGCACTTTGTATTTGTAATATAAACACAGATATATGCATCTAGACTCTAAATCTGTTCACCATATTTATATTACATGGTCTGCTGTGATCATGTGAATTTAATTGTTACAAGGACGTAACCGAAAGTTCCATATACAGTGAATAGGATGGCATAAGCATACTGAGTTTAAAGTACATGCCACTGTGCAGTCATTTCCTCTTGAACAACTGTTTCTTGCATTCATCTACTGTTTTGAGCTATGACTGTTTTGAGGACGGAGCTCCCTAGACCTTTGAAGCAATATTAATATCTTTAGCCATAGAGGTGATTTACATTTATTTCAGTGCCATGCATGTTTACTTTGTTTGCACACAGAATAAAAGGGGTGACCCTGCTGGCACCCCAAAACTTTGTGAGAGCAATGAGTGTTCCTTTCACTCTCCAGACTTTATAATGCATTTGTTAGTATCTGTATGTCTATGTGTAGTTGGTAATGAATTAAATTACATTTCATTAATATATACAGTCATATGAAAAAGTTTGGGAACCCCTCATAATACTTTTGTTTCATAGTACTTTTTTGTTTATCATTGGCTGAGCTTTCAAAGTGGCAACTTCCTTTTAATATATGGCATGCCTTATGGAAACAGTAGTATTTCAGCAGTGACATTAAGTTTATCAGATTAACAGAAAATATGCAATATGCATCATGACAAAATTAGACAGGTGCATAAATTTGGGCACCCCAACATAGATATTACATCAATACTTAGTTGAGCCTCCTTTTGCAAATATAACAGCATCTGGACGCTGTCCTCCTATAGCCTTCGATGAGTGTCTGGATTCTGGATGGAGGTATTTTTGACCATTCTTCCATACAAAATCTCTCCAGTTCAGTTAAATTTGATGGCTGCCAAGCATGGACAGCCTGCTTCAAATCATCCTATAGATTTTCGATGATTTTCAAGTCAGGGGACTGTGACGGCCATTCTGGAACATTGTACTTGTCCCTCTGCATGAATGCCTTTGTAGATTTCGAACTGTGTTTTGGGTCATTGTCTTGATGGAATATCCAACCCCTGCATAGCTTCAATTTTGTGACTGATGTTTGAACATTATCCTGAAGAATTTGTTGATATTGGGTTGAATTCATCTGACCCTCGACTTTAACAAGGGCCCCAGTCCCTGAACTAGCCACACAGCCCCACAGCATGATGGAACCTCCACCAAATTTGACAGTAGGTAGCACGTGTTTTCTTGGAATGCGGTGTTCTTCTTCTGCCATGCAAAACACTTTTTGTTCTGACTAAATAACTCAATTTTTCTCTCATCAGTCCAAAGCACTTTTGTTCCAAAATAAATCTGGCTTGTCTAAATGAGCATTTGCATACAAACGACTCTGTTTGTGGCATGAGTGCAGAAAGGGCTTCTCTCTCATCACCCTGCCATACAGATGTTCTTGCAATTGTAAAACGATGTACAGATACACCCATCTGCAGCAAGATGTTCTTGCAGGTCTTTGGAGGTGATCTGTGGGTTGTCTGTAACCATTCTCACAATCCTGCGCATATGCCGCTCCTGTATTTTTCTTGGCCTGCCAGACCTGGGTTTAACAGCAACTGTGCCTGTGGCCTTTCATTTCCTGATTACATTCCTTACAGTTGAAACTGACAGTTTAAACCTCTGACATAGCTTTTTGTAGCCTTCCCCTAAATCATGATACTGAACAATCTTTGTTTTCAGATCTTTTGAGAGTTGCTTTGAGGATCCCATTCTGTCACTCTTCAGAGGAGAGTCAAAGGGAAGCACAACTTGCAATTGACCACCTTAAATACCTTTTCTCATGATTGGACACACCTGTCTATGAAGTTCCAGGCTTAACGATCTAATCCAATCAATTTGGTGTTGCAAGTAATCAGTATTGAGCAGTTACATGCATTCAAATCAGCAAAATTACAAGGGTACCCAAATTATTACACAGCCAGTTTTTCACATTTGATTTAATTTCATACAACTAAATACTGCTTCACTAAAAATCTTTGTTCGGAAAACACCCCAGTACTCAGATGTTCCTAGGAAATGAAAGACATACCACTGTTATCTTTTTTGTTGAAAGTAAATTATTATACAGGCTAAGAGGGGTTCACAAACTTTCATATGACTGTATCTATTGTTTTAGTTTAATTTATTTTCTTTTTTTATTTAGGACAAATGATTCTATGCAGCTAGGTACTTTAATTGAGTTAAGGCCTTGGTGGTGTGGCGGACAGCTGGGGACTTTGCTCGGCTGGGACACCTCCATAGTAGAAGGAACTGGACAGAGGATATACACAGGCATTATCCCCCTGGAGTGCTAAATGGCAGCTCCCCTGAGTTGTAGGTGTGCCTCAGATTCCCACAGGGCACCATGGAAGTTCGACACAGCCCTGTTGGGTTCCATGGGAGCTGCCAGGGGTTTCTGCAGGGACTGCAGAACTCTAAATTGCTGGGTTTCCGCCTCAAATTAAAGTGCTTCCAGACCACACTAACGGGCCACCGGAAATACTCCTGGGTGCAGGATAAAAGAAGCCCTATACCACTGCTCAAGGAGCCATAGTTGGGAGGGAGAAGATGAAGCTTGATGGAGCTGTCAGCAACTGGAGCAGTCTAGTTTTTATGCCTAAGAAGTCTACCATCAACTGCATCCTGGCACTGAAGGTTCTCATCAAGCGCAAATGTGAATATCGGCAGAGTTTCTTTGCAGCCTTTGTTGATTTTCGTAAGGAGTTTGACACAGTTGATTGAGCTACCCTGTGGGACATCCTCAGACTTTCCGGAATCCCCCTGAAGTTGCTGGATATTATGGCCGGCCTATACACTGGTACCGTGAGAGCTGTGCAGAGTGGAGACAGAACCTCTGCATTTTTCCCAGTTGTCAGTTTGTCAGGAGTGTGTTCTTGCTCCTACTCTGTTCAGTGCTTGCATGGACTGGGTGATGGGCAGGGTTGTGGAGTCCAGCAGCTGTGGTGCATCTTTTGGTGAAGAAGATTCACTGATCTTGACTTTGCTGACAATGCAGTGATTTTCACTAAGTCAATGAAGGCTGTGATTGGGGATCTTGAGAAACTGAGCAAGGAGCCTGAGTGTTTGGGTTTGCGTGTTTCCTGGATAAAAAACAAGATCCAGGCTTTTAATTATCTCTTGGGCACAGTCATCAGCAGTGTGTCTGTCTGTGGAGAGAGTGTTGACCTCATCAGGAGGTTTACTGCCCTTTGCGATATTCCCAGAATGGACAGCTATGTTGCTTCATGTCTCTGGTGACTCTTCCTATGAAGTCAGTAGATGGATTGGGAGAACACCGGGGGTCATGAAGTCGTTGAAAAGAGGTGTGTGGCACTCATGATAGCTCTGCAAAAGGATGAAAGTCGAAGTCTTTAGAGTTCTGGTGCTTTCTGTTTTGCTAAATGGTTGCGAGACATGGATGGTATCCAGTGACCTGAGACAAAGACTGGACTCCTCCGGTACTGTGTCCCTTCAGAGAATCCTTGAGTGTCGCTGGTTTGACTTTGTGTTGAATGACCGGTTACACACAGAGTCTCAAATGAGGCACATAACCTGCATTGTGAGGGAATGTCAGTTATAACACTATGGCCATGTGATGCGGCTCCCTGAGGGTGATCCGTCTTGCAGGATCCTCATCGTTGAGGACCCAAATAGCTGGACCAGACCAAGAGAGCACCCACTTAACACCTGGCTGCAGCAGATAGATGGTCATTTCCAGAGGGTGGGACTGGACCACATGTCTGCCTTGGAGGTTGCCAACTGGGATCCCAGGCTGTTTCATTGTGTGGTGGGTGCAGCAACACACTGTACCAGTGCATGCTTCCCAACCTGACATAACCTGACCTTTTGTGGTATTAGAGAGTTCTGATTTACTGTATCTCCCCGTGTCTGCATGGGTTTCCTCCGGGCGCTCCGGTTTCCTCCCACAGTCCAAAGTCATGCAGATTAAGTGGATTGGCGATTCTAAATTGGCCCTAGTGTGTGCTTGGTGTGTGGGTGTGTTTGTGTGTGTCCTGCGGTGGGTTGGCACCCTGCCTGGGATTGGTTCCTGCCTTGTGCCCTGTGTTGGCTGGGATTGGCTCCAGCAGACCCCCATGACCCTGTGTTCGGATTCAGCGGGTTGGAAAATGGATGGATGGATGCATGGATTTACTGTAAAATTCATTATTTGTGTTAGTGGAATTTTTTTTTTTACATTTTTGGCTGTTTTTTGACCACTCTTAGAGCTTCCTTTGTTTCATAGCATTTTTGTTTAACAAATACTTTTATTTATAAAGATTATTTGTATGAATCTTTTACTTCAAACTGAAGGTTGACGGATCCTTCCAATTGTGGGGCTTTTTGTTATGGTTTTAGGGAAATTTAACTATATTGACTAGTTTCCCACTCTAAGGGCCTACACCCTAGATACCTTGAGAAGCCCCTTTGGAATTGCATTAAAAAGTATTTCTTGATTCCTAAGAGAGAGAGGCTGGGAGCATGTACTGATAAAGTGCTTTTCTGTACCTACGACATGATAAACCACCTCAGGATCCCAAATTAGGACCTGAGTGCATTTGTGCAACAGGTGACACCTCAGCACTACACTAGTTTCGAATGGATTACTGTGAGGTTTTTTACAGTGACTAGAGTGTAAATCCTGCCATCATCCCCCAAGTTCTCCCTGCAAGTTGGAGGACCTGCTTATAGGGTTGGATGCAGGTTAGTGTCATACCCAGGATAGGGCAATTGCAGGTTAATGGCCTTGCTCACTGGCGCAACGGAGTGGAATCACTTCTGGCATTTACAGGACTGAAATTGGCAACCTTTCAATTGCCGGTGCAGATCCTTAGTCTCAGAGCTACCACTCCGCCCCACTACTGCCTAACTGTCATGCATTATTTCCTTTTTTCTATTTATTATTTAAATAAAGATCTGTAGTGATGTGGGCTGTATTTGTTCTGGATGATGCTTACATTATGATGACAATCTTGGTAACTGCAATCCAAAAAGTGCATCAGAGACAGAAATAAAATTGTAAAGCCCCATAGCATTTGAAGTGTGCAAACCCTTGAGTGCAGGAATCATAAAACAGGAAACGGGGGTTAATGGGTAATGGGGACAAGTTGCTAAAGTGAGGAGAAAACACAGCAATGTGCACAATGGTGCACTTTGGTGTTTGTTTATGTAGAAAGTATGCAGTATGTGATGTGAATGAGAGGTATACAGTAAATGATTTTATTGATGTACTGTCCATCTCTTGCATTACATAGCATATAGAAAAACCAAGATAAACATGAAAGTATGCACAACAATTCTGATTTAGAAAGCAATATGTCTTGTTTTCCACTTTAAAAATCTTTATACCCCCCAAAAATACTCTTGTACTGACTTTCACAATTGCAAAATTGCCTGTGAAAAGAATTTTAGTGTCAGTTTTGCAAAATTTTATTCAAATCAAAGCTTTTCTGTTCTGTTAATCATTACTATTGACTTGGATTTCTCACTGTGGTCAAAGATGAACATAACTTCTGGTTCCTCCTTGATATCTATAAGTAAAGAAATAAAAATACATTGATTTATGTGGAGTCCCTATTCTTAATCTCCATTTTTGTCTTGTGTTCCTGACCCGGTCCTTGAGCAAAATAACACTAGCCGTGCTGATAGCAGTTATTTGGCAACTGTTTGCTGAAAGACTAATAATAATAATAATAATACATTTTATTTATATAGCGCCTTTCCCATGCTCAAGGCACTTACAGAATATAATAAAGAACGGTAGGGTATACAGTATATAGCATTGTACAAACCAGATAAATAAATAAAGAAGATTAAGACAGTGAATTCTGAAAAAAAACAGACAACATAATTGATGGTCTTGCACACACAGGTTACATTAGCATCTTGACAGAGAAGTAAACTGAGAGAAGGGTAATAAAGTCAAGTAGAGCTAAAAGCCTTCCTGAACAGATGAGTTTTGAGTTGTTTTTTAAAAGAATTCATGGAGTCAGCTGACCTGATTAATTTCAGTAGGTCATTCTAGAGTCTGGGCATATACAGCTGAAGGCCCCGTCACCCATGGAGTATAGATTAGTGTGGGGCACAACAAGATTGCCAGAATCAGAGGACCTTAGTGGGCGAGTAGGCACATAGTGATGGAGAAGGTCACTGATGTAGTTTGGCGCAAGGTTATTTAAGGCTTTGTAGGTTATTAGTAGGATTTTATATTCGATTCTGTAAGACACAGGGAGCCAGTGAAGACGGAGCAGGATGGGTGTGATGTGCTCACTGCTGCTGGTTCGAGTAAGGACTCTTGCAGCCGAGTTTTGAATAAGCTGGAGCTGTGATATAAGATTAGAAGGGGCACCTGCCAGTAGGGAATTACAATAATCGATGTGGGATGTGATAAAAGCATGGACAAGTTTCTCAGCATTAGAGAAGGAGAGGAAGGAGCCAACACGGGATATGTTATGGAGGTGAAAGTAAGAAAGTTTCTTAATGTGATTTATGAGGGCGGAATAAGAGAGGGAGGAATCAAAAATGACACCAAGATTTTTTACAGTAGAGGCAGGTCTGATGAGATCACCACCAAGACAGACCTGGAAGTAGCTCATTTTATTAAGTTGCATTTTAGTCCCAATTTGCACAAGTTCAGTTTTATTGCAATTTAATTTTAAAGAGTTCTGCTCCATCCAGGTTTTAATTTCACTAAGGCAGGTTGTGAGCTGAGAAAGCTCTGATGAAGTTCCACTTTTAACAATGAAGTAGAGTTAAGTATCATCTGCATAAAAATGATAACCCAGTCCATAGCTATGGATAATATGGCCAAGGGGAAGCATATAAATACAGAAAAGCAGAGGACCGAGGACAGAGCCTTGAGGGACTCCTTGTGTGACTGGCGCTGAGCTGGATCTGCTCTTGCCAAGACTAACAAACTCTTGCCTATCAGTCAGATAGGACTTGAACCACTGGAGGGCAGTGCCAGAGATACCCAGCATGTTCTCCATTCTGGACAGTAGGATGTCATGTCTGACAGTGTCAAATGCTGCACTGAGGTCTAACAGAATTAATATGCTGGTTTGTCCAGAGTCTGCTGCCATAAGCAAATCATTGCTTACCCGTAGCAGAGCAGTTTCACAGCTGTGCTGTGCCCTGAAACCAGACTGAAAGGGTTCCATCAAATTATTAGAGGTTAGGTAATTGGTGAGTTGGGAAGCTACAACATGCTCAAGAACTTTTGACAGGAAAGGTAAGTGGGAAATAGGCCAGAAATTGTTAAGATTGTCAGCATCAAGACCAGACTTTTTTAACATTGGGGTTACATAAGCAATTTTAAAAGTGAGCGGCACAGAGCCAGTGTCAAGGGATGAGTTTATTATTGTTATAACAGTCGGGATTATGGCATGAAGGCAGGATTTAAGTAGTGTGGTGGGGATAGGGTCCAGTACACAAGTAGTCTGCCTCATCTTACAAAGCAGGTTATTAACAGACGCAGATGTGACTGGTGAGAACTTAGAGACGGAGCTGGATGGAGTGGGAAAACAGGGAGAAATATAAACAGATGATGTATTTATGTTAGTTGAATTATTTAAATCTTTAATTTTGTTACGGAAAAAGTGGAGGAATTCCTCACAGATTTCAGTAGAAGAGGTAGTTGGGCCAGATGCGGGTTCAAGTAGTTTATTAACTATAGAGAACAAAACCCTTGGGTTATCATGGCCACTTTCTATTATTCTGCTGTAATGGGTGTTCTTGGCAGAAGTTAGTGCTTCTCTGTAAGCTCTTTGATGGTCAGAGAAAGCCTGGATGTGCACAGTGAGGCCAGTCTTACGTGACATTCTCTCAAGGCGTCGGCCAGCTGCTTTCATAGATCGAGATACCAAGGAGCTGAACATTTAAAGGAAATCTCCTTATGTTTTAAAGGAGCTGTTTTATCTAATGCTGAATGAAGGGCTGAGTTATAGTGGTCAACAAGACTATCTAGTGTTGATGGAATAGGTGAAGACAGTAAAAGATCAGAAATGGATCCAGAAAGGATAGAGGGACAGATATTTTTAAGGTTTCTGTAAGAAATTTGTTGTTTACAGATAAGAGAAGGGAAAGGCAGTGAAACAGTGAAAAATACTACTTTATGGTCAGAGACTCCCAAATCACTGCTATAAATGCTGGCAACAGATAGTCCAGAAGTGCAGATCAGATCCAATATATGACCGCCAGAGTGGGTGGGAAAATCAACATGTTTTGTCAAGTCAAAACAGTACAGTAAGGATAGGAATTCATTTCTCAGTTTAGATGTGGGGATGTCAATATGGATGTTGAAATCACCGAGAAGGATAATTCTCTGAGTGTAAGAGCTTAGGTGGGTCAAAAGTTCAATCAGATTGGATAAGAAGGATGCATTGTATTTTGGGGGACGATAAAGAACAATGAGTGAGACGGGACCTGATTTCGTTATTAGTTTAAGAGCCAGGCACTCAAAAGACAATAGACAGTCAATTGGGATTTGTTTGATGTTTAAGTCTGCTCTGACAATTACTGCAAGCCCACCGCCTTGTCTAGAGCTGCGAGGCTCTGTGTGGAAAGTGAAACCAGTTGGAGTCGCCTCTGTGAGAGACGCAAATTCGTTTGGTTTTTGCCAAGTCTCCGTTAGACACAGAATATCAAGTTTGGTGTCAGTGATGAGTTCTGACAGCACCAATGCTTTGCCATTAAGAGACCTCGAATTAAACAGTGCAATATTAGT
This sequence comes from Erpetoichthys calabaricus, assembly GCF_900747795.2. NCBI lineage: Eukaryota > Metazoa > Chordata > Cladistia > Polypteriformes > Polypteridae > Erpetoichthys > Erpetoichthys calabaricus. The sequence goes on along the minus strand of NC_041395.2, from coordinate 253,083,504 downwards.
TAATGAGGCTTCTTTTTGCACAGAGCCGCGATTAGGGTTTATTTCCACATAATGCAAATTTGGCACACTGACACTTCTATTTCCAGGGTCATGAGAAAGACGGCGTATTCCTGAGCAAATGCTGCTGGTGGTCTTTTCATTCGCAGCCCTGCGGTGGCGGCGACCTGACCCGCGATGTATATATTTCGGGCGCTGCAAAATACCAGCATCCTTTAGGATGTTCCAGTCAGACAATTTGCTCTGGACAAACTGTTTAATAAGAAGGAGTTTGTCAAGAGAGTATTTTAGCATGATACTGGGCAATACTTATCTGAATAGCAGTGGAGAAGCAGCACAGCATAGGGTGTGGTAGCATAGGTGAGCTGCGATAGCAAGCAGCAGAAAGCATACACAGCCACAAACAGTAACGCTTGGTAATTTCAGACTACAGATTTTTCAATAGAAAATTGCCCAGAGGTTGTTTTTTAGTACAAGGCAAGTTCATCCTTCTTTTCTAGTCATCAGAACAGCCTTCTCTCTGAGGTTTAGCTCTATTTATAACCCAGATGAGAGTCCATGATTAGAGTTTCATCTATCATTTCCTCTGAGACTCCTTGTTTTCAAATCAGACTCCAGAAACAAATGTGCATATTTGGGTCCAGTGCTTCCAGTGCTCTTTGACTGAAGTGTCCTTGTCACTGCATATCCAATGTTTTACTGAGAAAGGGTAGAACAGGCTTTCAGGTACCTAAAGTTCCCAACCTACATTGGGTCCCCCCTGCTCTCTGTGCATTTACTGGTTGGTTATAAAGTGTCTCTAAGGTTAGATGAGAGTTATACACATATGATTCATGCATTATTTCCCATTTCATACTTCTGTAGTGTATAGCATTCAAGTACCTAATGATCTTTTGCTGAGAAAGTTTCAATATGGGTAGATTTAGATATACTGACTATGTGTTTTAAATAGACGTCCTGTTAACAATTTCACTCTTCTTCTAAAAGAAGAAGGCAGCTATAACTTTGTTACGTTTTTCTAAGGATAATGGTTTTAATGGTTGTGTGTAAGAGTTATAAAAGATGAAGAATAAAAAATGACATTAAGACGTCTTACTGACAAAGAATGTTTAAACTTGTGATTATCAAAGGGGATCAGTGGATGGCTTGGATTTTGTGCTGTGACAGGAAAAGTTCACCATTAATAATAATTAAGCCAGATGATAATGGTTAGAGACGTTTAAATAGCCATTCCCAATGGGTAAAAAATAGTCCATACTCATTACTGATAATGGTGAATAAAAAATGTCAGTTTTACCGTGAGTCATCTTACAATAATTTGGAAAAGCAACAATTTGCTTTAAAGATCATAATGAGATAATAAAGCTTTTAATTCTGACATTATTGTAAATGAGGGAGGCTTGACAAGTAAAAAAGGAAGCTGGATATTATTTTGCAAAGCTCAGTAAGAGCCTGGTGAATTCAAGGACGGAGAAACAGCGGTAAATGAGTGAAATGGAAAGGCTGTCATGATATGAAGGCTGCTAGAGACTGGCTAGGTTACAGGCAGACTGTTAAATAAATGGAGTCTGTTAAGAGACTGCCCTATCCCGTGTAAATTCTCTTTATTTTTTTTCCAAGGAGGACTACAAAACTCTGTGATTCCCAGAGAAAGCGCCATTCTATATTGATACTATCTCAGACTGTAATTCCATTTAACTGTGCAAGTATTGAAATGAATGAAAATATCTGTATTTAAGTGTTTTAATGTAATAATGCTAAAATGTGAATTTCAAAACTATTTTTAATAAAATAAGGTCTAAACCTTTATGAATAATTTTGGTAAAGCCTGTGCTTCTTAGTGGAATATAAAGAGAGAGAGAGAGAGAGAGAGAGAGAGAGAGAGAGAGAGAGAGAGAGAGAGAGAGAGAGAGAGAGAGAGAGAGAGAGAGAGAGCTGTTGGTTCAAGCTGCAGCTCACTCAGTGACTCACAAAATGACTGGCAACATGTCATGTAACACGACTCATCAAATGGAAAATAACAACACATTAAGGAGCTGCACATTATGTTCAAGTTCACTTCAGAGTAAACTCCTCTGTGAGTACTTCTTTACCTTGTTATAAATAAAAGCTACTTTATGGAAGAATGCAATAGTTCTATTAGTATTTTATCAATATTCAACACTTAAAGTATGTTGTAAGCACTGACTGGCAACACTTGATATCATGACTAGTAAACAGATGTTGCAAAATTATTCTGAAAAATGAATCAGTTATTTTGGACTCAACATTAATTTGTCTGTTGTGCATATGTCACTGGAAGAACATAATTCTTATTCATAATTACTTTTATAGTAACAAAAAAAAGAAAAGCAACATTTATTACAGAAAAGAAGGGAACAGAAAAGGAAAGAACAGATATAGTACAATATGTAAAATGTCCAGAGAAGCTAAGTGCTGTAAAGGAAAACAAGGACCTCTAGAATTAGTTTTAGCATGGTGTCCATCGAGCAACATCAACGTCCGTTCAGATCTGTTTTTAAATGCTAGGCCAGAACACTTCTTAACTGCTCGTAAAGTTGCTAGCAGCAGTTTTCAGGTGGTTTCAGCCAAATTCTTGTTCCATTGAAATGAATGCTAACTCTTGTAAAAGGATGGTAAAAGAAACAAAATGCAAAATGACAAGTTCCTTTTTAAAAAAAGTCAAAACGTAGAACATACAAAATACTCCCTCAATGCATGTCAGTGAAAAATATTTTCATGGACGCTTTTGAAGAGAGAGAGGTGAAATTTTTTGTTTAAAAAAATAGTATATCTTTACTGTATGTAAATCTGTACATCTCTAAATAGAAACTGTGCCATCAGCCTAGTCTGATTTAACATTACATTATCTAAACTGAAATAGATGATAATATCATAAAGACACTATCACATACTGTATCACTGTATGTACGTGCTTTTCAACATCTATTTGTAATCCTGGAATTTTTCAAGGTACTGCCTGAGTTCTTCATAGGGAGTCCAGAGTTCTCCTCTAGACTCCCTTTGCTGCAGAATATGTTGAACCCAGTCTCTGGGACACTAATGTCACCTCATCAGTACTGTGATCACCAGGATTAAAAGCACTAAATTCAAGGAAGAGATTCTGGAGACACAACAATCACCTCAAATCACACACAAAATGGTGACAGGAAATGTTGATCAATCATATTTTCCCAGCAAACGTTTCTTTGATAATGCTATTAAAATATTGGAAAATAGTTAAAACCCAAACTAAAACCTTGAAAAAGCCAAACAAATGCTGGAAATTTACATCACTCAAAAATGCATTGGCCCTTAGGGCTCCCGTAACCCTGAAAGTAATTTGGGGGCTGGGTATACTTGGAAGTGAGAGAAAAAACACTGAGAGCTGAAATAGGTGAAAAAGAGCAGGCTGAACTGAGGCCTAATGGCAGGCAAAGGTTCATCAAAGGGAAGTTTAACTAACTTTAACTGGTGTCTAAACAAAAGCAAAGGACAAAACTCATAGGTGACAAGGCAGAAGCAGAAATCAGATTCTAAAACTAACTAAACAAAACCCATAAGTAAAATGAATAGATTTTTATGTACAAAGTTCTGTTTGAATTATCCATAATTTTGGATACAGAGTACAATGTGCTTCCATCCTGAATACCCAATACATAATGATGTTACAATGCTGGCAGTCACGTTGTAGCAACACATTCTGCTGATACCAGCATAGGAGAGACATCCCCACCCATAATTACAACAGCGCAAGTGAGCAGAGAGCTGAGGAGACTTTGTGCCAGCAAAGTAGCGGGTCCAGATGGAGTATCGCCACGACTGCTGAAGGTCTGTGCATCGGAGCTGGGGCGTCCTCTACAGCGCATCTTCAACCTGAGCCTGGAACAGGGGAGAGTCCCGAGGCTTTGGAAAACATCTTGCATCACCCCAGTCCCAAACGTATCACATCCTAGTGAGCTGAATGACTTCCGGCCTGTTGCTCTGACATCACATGTGATGAAGACCATGGAGAGGCTGCTGCTTCACCACCTGAGACCACAGGTTCAACATGCCCTCGACCCTCTGCAGTTTGCATATCAGGAGAAGGTGGGAGCGGAGGATGCCATCATCTATATGCTACATCGATCCCTCTCTCACTTGGACAGAGGCAGTGGTGCTGTAAGAATTATGTTTCTAGACTTCTCTAGCGCCTTCAACACAATCCAACCTCTGCTCCTTAGGGACAAGCTGACAGAGATGGGAGTAGATTCATGCCTGGTGGCATGGATTGTGGACTATCTTAAAGACAGACCTCAGTATGTGCGTCTCGGGAACTGCACGTCTGACATTGTGGTCAGCAACACAGGAGCGCCACAAGGGACTGTACTTTCTCCTATCCTGTTCAGCCTATATACATCGGACTTCCAACACAACTCGGAGTCCTGCCACATGCAAAAGTTCGCTGATGACACTGCTATCGTGGGCTGCATCAGGAGTGGGCAGGAGGAGGAGTATAGGGACCTAATCAAGGACTTTGTTAAATGGTGCGACTCAAACCACCTACACCTGAACACCAGCAAAACCAAGGAGCTGGTGGTGGATTTTAGGAGGCCCAGACCCCTCATGGACCCCGTGATCATCAGAGGTGACTGTGTGCAGATGGTGCAGACCTATAAATACCTGGGAGTGCAGCTGGATGATAAATTAGACTGGACTGCCAATACTGATGCTCTGTGTAAGAAAGGACAGAGCCGGTTATACTTTCTTAGAAGGCTGGCGTTCTTCAACATCTGCAATAAGATGCTGCAGATGTTCTATCAGATGGTTGTGGCGAGCGCCCTCTTCTACGTGGTGGTGTGCTGGGGAGGCAGCATTAAGAAGAAAGACGCCTCACGCCTGGACAAACTGGTGAGGAAGGCAGGCTCTATTGTTGGCATGGAGCTAGACAGTTTGACATCTGTGGCAGAGCGATGGGCGCTCAGCAGGCTCCTATCAATTATGGAAAATCCACTGCATCCACTAAACAGTGTCATCTCTAGACAGAAGAGCAGCTTCAGCGACAGACTGCTGTCACTGTCCTGCTCCACTGATAGACTGAGAAGATCGTTCCTCCTCCAAACTATGCGACTCTTCAATTCCATCCGGGGGGGGGTAAACGTTAACATTATATAAAGTTATTGTCTGCTTTTACCTCCATTGTTATCAATCTTTAATTTAATATTGTTTTTTTGTATCAGTAAGGTGCTGCTGGAGTATGTGAATTTCCCCTTGGGATTAATAAAGTATCTATCTATCTATCTATCTATCTATCTATCTATCTATCTATCTATCTATCTATCTATCTATCTATCTATCTATCTATCTATCTATCTATCTATGTTGTAAACACACACCACATAGCTCCTGCCATGAAAAATCAAGCGCCAAATACTACCTTCTCAGCACTTCTTTACGATTTCAGTAAGGTCGGTTTAGATGATCAGTTATACATGAGAGTTGATATGATCTTTACATTGAAATATTTCTACTATTTGTCACTAATCAGTAGTGATGGAAGAACCTTATGAAGTTCACATTGCCATGAATTCATCAAAATCACAGAAACTCTGTGAAATGCATTGAAGTCAATGAGGAAGGTGGTAATGAACTATTTTTGAGTGGATCATATTGGGGTAATTTTTGCTTTAATTGTCCCTGAGGCTTGGGAAGTATCAGCCAACTATGCTGCACCAATTACCGTGGTCAAAAATATATCTGTGCTGTGAAGCAGCAGTGGAAACCACTGTGCCTCAAATAACAAAGATACAGATTGAATGATAACCACAAATGAAACACAACAAATGGCCACAAATTAGCAATAAGTAAATATATACTGTATATACAATATGTATTGAATCATGCACTTGCTGTGCCATTGTTCGAAAATGTGATTCTGGGCACAGTTGAAAGTCTTTTTTGGTTCCTATGTATTTGTGCAGAAGCTTTCTTACTTTTTTTTTAAAGAAGAAGAAAGAAATGGCTCATATAAAGTAATAAATCTCTATTATAATTTCACAGGGTCACAAGTGTTTACTTTCTCAGTAACAGGAAGAGCTTCTGTAAGACTTGTTTCAAATCAGCTGCTGCACATGGCTAATTATGCATGTAGATTAGCTATGTGGTGATCCACTGCCCCTGCACAGTGACAGTACTCACGATATTCTCATTATTGTCAGGTAATGATATCATGCCTGAAGCAAATTGATAACTATCTTACAGTATGCATGCGTGAAAGTTCTGCACATGGCAGCTACAGTTTTTTGATGTCACACTGATATCAAAACATCATAGTGTGCTGGAAAAATAGTTTTCATTCAAGCCAGCAAATTTACAGGGAAGTATTCAATAAACAAGGTCAGCAGTAAGTACAGCATATTCCCTGTGAATAATGCTTTGGTGAATTTCACCAGTAGTGCAGACACATTCACAATATTTTTTGAAATTTGGCCAGCCACAGGTTTGATTATCACTGAGTAGTTTTTTCCTACATTCTCTATGGAGAGTTTTTGGTGAGCTTCTAATTTACTTTAAGTCCTTTTTTTTCCACTTTGTTTCGTCCGTTGACACATGTCTTGACAAATCCACTCTGTCTACTGGGCTCTTCAATTACTAAATGTTATGACAAGGTCAAAGTCAAAGTGAACTTTATTGTCATCTCAACCACATACAAGTATACAGGTAGATAAAATTGTGAAGCTCAGGGTCCACAGTGTAACAACATGAAGTGCAAATAATAAATTAAAAATAGAATTAAAATTAAGATTTAAATTTAAAATTAAAACACAAACAAGACAAGACATTGTGCAAAGACAAGACAAAGAAGTAGCAGCAATATTGACGTGTAGTAAGCAATATGAACATTGATGCAATGTATGGTATTTGCAATCTAGATACATAAATATGGTCAATAGATATGTAATATAATAAATAAATAATAAATAATAGATATAGATAATACAGAAATTATCAGCGTATGATATTAGTTATTTAAAACATGTGTAAACAATGACAGGTCAGAATGTTTCACAACAGAAGGATATCTAGAATGTCAAAATACTTAAAGGTCAGTATGAGATTTTCAGTTTTCTACATGCACATTAGTCTTTGCAGGAAAGTGGCTTGCATGTATAAAAGTTCTGTTTTTAGAGGTGGTTGAGGCCGTGTGGAAGATCCCAGGTGGCAGCATGGTGTTAAGGAGTCTGACAGCTTGGGGGTAAAAACTATCCTGCAGCCTGGCAGATCTGGCTCTGATTCTGCAGTATCTTCTCTTGGATGGCAGAAGTGTGAAAAGTCCATGTGAGGGGTGTAAGGGGTCCTGCACAATGCTGCAGGCCTTGCGGATGCTACATTTGTAAAATATGTCCTGTAGTGAAGGGAGAGGCACCCCAATAATGTTCTCTACTGTCTTCACTATCCTTTGCATATGGATATGTTGCAGTTGTCATACCAGACAGTGATGCAGCTGGTCAGAACACTCTCAGTGGTGCCTCTGTAGAACATGGTGAGGACGGAAGGGGGAAGACTTGCTCACTTAAGCCGCCTCAGGAAGTGTAGTCTCTGCTGGGCTTTCTTGATTAGTTATGAGGTGTTATGCGTCCACGTAAGTTCCTCAGTTATATGCACACCGAGGAACTTGGTACTCCTGACAGTCTCCACATCTAAACCATTGATGCTGAGTGGGATGTGGGCAGGATGTGATTTTCTGAAATCCACGATTATCTCTTTTGTCTTGTCGACATTGAGAGATAGATTGTTCTCTTCACACCATGCAGACAGCTGTTCCACCTCATCTCTGTATGCTGTTTCATCATCCCTGCTTATCAGTCCCAGTACCGTCATATCATCCGCAAACTTGATGATGTGGTTGGTGTTGTGCGTGGCTGTGCAGTCGTGAGTCAGCAGGATGAAGAGCAGTGGACTAAGCATGCAGCCCTGCGGTGCTCCAGTGCTCAGTCTGACGTTGCTGGAAGTGTTGCAGCCCATCCGAACTTTTTGGGGCCTCTCTGTCAAGAAGACCAGGATCAAATTTCAGAGGGTGGTGTTCAGGCCCAACCTGCTCAGATTTACAACCAGCTTTTGAGGGATGATTGTGTTGAAGGTAGAACTAAAGTGTATGAATAGCATCCTGACATATGTGTCTTTTTTATGCAGATGTGTCAGGGAGAGGTGAAGGGCAGAGCATATGGCATCCTCAGTTATCCTGTTTGAGCGGTATGCAAACTGAAGAGGGTCAAGGGAGGCAGGGAGATTAGTCTTTATGTGTGACATGACTAACCTTTCGAAGCACTTCATGATATTCATTGATTGTGTTAAAGGTTCCTTCATGTTACAGTTGTGATGACTTTATGTCACAGTTGAAATTTACACCTTGAAAAAACAAGCTAATTATTGAGATTGTCAAGTTATTGAATAAGATTTGTGTATGAACAGACTAATAGGAGTTATCCGTCAACACAGTGCTCTGGTATGGAGTTCTTGCCACACTGGTGTGTCAGTTTGCATCTTAAATACAAGTACATGTTTTCCTTTCTTAGGGATACATTAGACTCTGTCCTCTCCTCTGCTATAGCTTTGACCCTGACAGTCTACTGCCAGGCAGGTAATACTTCACAGTAGGTTGTCATTGGTGGTATTGATGTGGATGTTGCTATCCTCTAGCAAGGCTAATAAGCAAATTCCCAGAGTAGGAAAGTGTTAGAGGGGAATATGGAATAAAATTAATGAGCAAGCTAGGTTAGGAGACAGGTTGGCAGTCACAATACTGAGGACATTTAAAGGAGAAAAAATTAAATTAAACTAAATTAAAATCTGAATAGAGCTGAGAATCATAACACTAAAATCTTGATGAAAGTATCTTTTCTATTCTAAGAAAGATAAGAAACAAAGAAAGTGATCTAAACCTTGGACAATGGATGATGTACACAGCCATCATAAACACTATCATCATAATGATAACACAATAAACATTGGCATTAACTCATGTGACTGGCAAATGGCATCAGTACCAATAAAATATTATCAAGATAAGAACAAAAATATGGTAGGGCCATGAATATGTCATACTGATGAATTTAAACAACTATAAGAACATGTGATGATGTTTCCCAGACAGTACCACACCCTGGTTAAAACATTAAAACACAAGTTATCACAGATGTCAATGTTTTATTTGATGTTGATGTCCTTAGTGTCTGCTTTACACAGCAGCACATTGTCTGTTAACCCATGAAATGAGCTAATCGTGTTGGATTGGCTGTCAATAAGCAGAATGTTCAGTCTACCATAAAATATAATAAAATGGGACAAACAATGTAACAACACCATTTAACCCATAGCTAAATTATAAAATAGTGTGTTACATTCATTTAGATGCAGGCATTTGCCTTGATAATGTGAAAAACACTGGTAAGGTTGTGAAACAATAAGAAATAAAAGGAATAATCCACTCAAAATGATATTTTTAAGTGGTTAATACCCCATGAAGTTTGTAGTGATGGGCAAGAAAAAGTATTATTCTGTTTTCATGTAGAATGGAGCTAACAAAGATTTTTTTTTTATGGAAGCAAACAATGGCCAATGCTATAACAGCAAATAATATTAAAACATCCAAGATATAAATCTCACATTACATGTGTCGCATACCCTACGTCATGTCATCCAGTCATATGGATTTTTAGCTAGAATATTTTAATTCTGTTTCCTCCGGTAAAACGAAAGTAGCCCACAACCTGGAAGCCCTTTCACACAAGGTCGCATTTTTAAATTGAAGACAGGTCTGTTGGCCAGGGTATCAGCAGGAGAGGTTGGTCTTCAATTCAAAAATCAGTTTCTAAACAAGGCTGTTTTTGTGTGATCAACTTTTTTTTAAAATATAAAACAAACACTTGAAAAGGGAACATAAGCCATTCTGACAGGAATTACAATACGGTAAATGCCTATGCTCTGCGCCTACCCCCCACCCCAACCCTATCATCCCATAACAAACCACAAAGTTTCTTATCAAGAACATAATCACAGAATTAAATCCCAGAAATGACAACTAGGTGATTTTTATAGCCACAGAAGCCTGGAAAAAAAATCCAAAGAAACTATTCATATCAGTATCAATTAATTACCTGTATATCATATATTTTTTTTTGTTTGTTTGAAACTACATTTGTGCATCTTTTGAAACTGGAGAAAATGCTGAGTGAAAAAAGCAGCAAAACTGAAGACTGAGTTTTGGCTAATAGGACTGGCCACTGAGTCAGGAGGCATGACAGGAGACTAAAGGACTGGCATCCTATTGGTCTTTTTCTATCTCTCTCTCTCTCTCTCTCTCTCGCTGTCCTTCTCTGACATTTTTCATTCTGAGCAGAGGTCATTTCTGGTGCAATATGCAGACAGCTTGTTGGCCATGACTGATCATATCGGATCACACTGGATCAGCGACTAACTAATATAATAAGTCAGAGAGCCACCTGGTAACCAATTATCAGGTTTTATTATTTTAACCAAAACATTTTTACTCTGCTTATATTTTTGTAATATTTTCTGTAATACATAATGAATACATTTGTCATTTTTCCCCTGTTCCCTTACTCTATCTTGTTGCCTAAGGCCTTGTAAAAGTACTGTAACATATGAGGATTATAAGAAGGATTTGAGGGTATTATGGTCAAGTCTACTCAATAAAGAGTATAAAGGAGAGAACAGGGTCACCCTTGGACACCACTGCGACAAAACATCTGTGAACTTGTCACAGCCCTCTATTCCAGCACTCAGAGAACACTTTATAAAAATTAACCGAATTAAATTGAACTGATATTAGGAATCTTATGGTTACCCTAATCTGAAGCTTTTAATAAAATTTTTAAACATTTCAAACAATGTAACAGATTATAAGGAATACACACTGTAGGTACAAATAGAAAGTAGAGCACATAATTCATTGACATTCACGCCAGAGCCTCTACATTGCAGACTGATTACCCATTAAATGTTATTTACAAAGAGCAAACTATTACTAAATGATTGAAAGAGAGTGTGCATTAAAAACCACAATTACCTTGCTTTGTTCAGTTTCCCAAGCCTCAATTTATTTCATGTGCAAAAATAATTAAAATGTTTAATTAAGCAAGCCATTCAGCTACAAGTGAGAATAAAGCTCTGATTATGACACTACTTACAATGACACCCTATAGGTGTTGTTAGATTCTTTGACCAAGGTTTGCCATCGATGCTCTAAAAGCTGTAAGAAGATGGTTTAGTTCAATTATGTACATTCCCTTAACAAACTAATGGAAATGAGCAAATGAGGAAAACAAATGATACTGAAAGCAGGTGCTACCGGTGTGGTCATTAAGGTAAATAAGCAATCAAAATTCTGTCATGCATAAGGTCATGTATAAATATAAATGAGGAGCTGCCATGTGACTAGCACGGCTCAGCAAACAGATCTCATTTATGCGGAGAGAAGGCTAATTGTTGGGAAAAGTCTGACAGTAGCATGAATGGTGAGAATAGTTCAATCAGTATGTGTATATATATATATATATATATATATATATATATATATATATATATATATATATATATATATATATATATATATGTGTATATCAAATGAAAAGCTGACTTAGTCACTCACTCATCAATAACAATACTATTTCCCATTTCTTAAAAATCAAACATTTGGCTGGATTGTACATATAATCCAGTAGGTATCCACTAAGAAAGGACACTTTGATATATCAAAATGCAGGGGTAACTCCTCTTCCCACAATAGAAAAATTAAATATTGTAAAATCTCGAAACACTTTGACTGATTTGTTTGACATTTGGTGACGTTAAAGAAAAAAAAATTGGCTGATCCGTGTTTTTTTATTTGTTGATAATAATGGTATGGATGTATTAGGTTAGGAGATTTACCCTAAGTTCTTGTCTATAAGCCAGACTCATGTATTAGCCGGAGACCAAAAATCATACGAATTTTTAAAATAAAATCGTATCATAGATAAGCCGGACTCATGGATAAGCCGAACGTACTATAACCTATAACTAATAGAAGGGAGGGAGGTCAGTGGTCTCACTCGCGCCCATTTAATTTCTTTAAGGGGGGAGAGAGTGTGAGATATTGCCGTCTCTCTCACTCCCCGCATGGCGCGGTTGGAGCGGCCGGAGCGCGTTCTTTCTGCTCTGGGCGTCGCCGAGTCAACACGAGCGCGTAGCGGTCATTTAAATTGTGATTTTATATGTAAGCATATTTAAATATATATCGCGGATTTCTGCGGACAATGGGTCTTTTAATTTCTGGTACATGCTTCCTCAGTTGGTTTGCCCAGTTGATTTCATACAAGGGACGCTATTGGCAGATGGCTGAGAAGCTACCCGGCTTACTTTTCTGTCTCTCTTGCGCTGACTATCTGTGATCCTGACGTATGGGGATTGAGCAGGGGGGCTGTTCGCACACCTAGACGATACGGACGCTCGTCTAAAAATGCTGAAAGATTATCTACACGTTGCTATCTTTTGTAAAGCTGATTCCTGAAAAGACATGCTGCACAGTGCTTCGCATACTTAAAAGCTCGAAGGGCACGTATTGATTTTTGACTGAAAAACAAACTCTCCCTCTCTCTCTCTTTGTCTGCTCCTGACGGAGGGGGTGTGAGCTGCCGCCTTCAACAGCTTTGTGCCGCGGTGCTTCGCATACTTAAAAGCCAAACAGACATATTGATTTGTTTGCTTCACTCCTTTGAAGAGGAAGATATGTTTGCATTCTTTTAATTGTGAGACGGAACTGTCATCTCTGTCTTGTCATGGAGCACAGTTTAAACTTTTGAAAAAGAGATAAATGTTTGTTTGCAGTGTTTGAATAACGTTCCTGTCTCTCTACAACCTCCTGTGTTTCTGCGCAAATCTGTGACCCAAGCATGACAATATAAAAATAACCATATAAACATATGGTTTCTACTTCGCGGATATTCTTATTTCGCGGGTGGCTCTGGAACGCAACCCCCGCGATGGATGTATAAGCCGGACTTATGTATAAGCCGATATTCTATTTTTTCATTTTCACAACTTTTTTCCTTAGATAAGCCGCGGCTTATAGACAAGAACTCAGGGTATTATCAAATTGTCCAAATTGCAGTGAGATGGTGGAAGCAATACCAAGTTATGAATGATATACAGAATTCCTCAACCTATACTACCACTTTAAAATTGTTAGCCGATTCAGAAATGTTTACAAGTGTGTTTGAAGTTTAGTAAAATGGTGCATTACTTGCTAAATTTGGGGTAACCAGTCATCAAGTTAGAAGATTGTGCTTCACAGGAGCAATATGTGTAGGCAATGTTGATGATTATGAATGTATTGCTACTACTGATGTTGCTTAAACTCAAAATTAGTTACATCAAACATTGCAATCAATATGACTGAATTATCTCAAAACTATACTAATAAAAGAAAACATTCTAGATACACAGGCAATATCAGATTAAATGAATTTTGAAAATTTGCCGCTACATAGGCACAAAAAGAAGTTGTCATTGCTAAATATGTACAAAACATCCCGAAGTGAACAGACTTGCGGTTGCTAAAAAAGCAAAAAAAAAAAAGGAAATCCTACAGTGAATTGTTAAATACACACATAAACATCCAGAAACTCAGAGGGTTGCTGTTCCTAAATATACCTCAAAAATATTGATATGAATAGATAAACTTCTGTTGGACATGCAAATCAAAAAAGATGTTTACCTCAGCTAAAAAATTGCAATGATGGGTTCAATTATAATTCACACATTGATTATGAATCAAGTAAAGAAATCCTTATAAGGTCCATAAATATTAAATATCTGTATTGTTCTGCATTGAAATGAACTGACAAAACACCTGGAGTGTGCTGCAAAAGTGGAAAAATCTAATTATCACCTTTGGAAGACTTACAAGGCCCTATTGAAAATTTAATATTTGTTTTACACTTGGACTCAGAACATTTTCTCAGCACTATAAGAAAATATAATCATGTGTTTCAAATAACAACATTTAGCGCAAAAAGAACAATAAAAGATAAATTCATGCCAAAGTAGAAGGACGGGTGTATTACCATTGCTTTAGTAAATTTCTTGGGCAAAGCTGGAAAGCTCACAAGGAAAGGCTGTTAAGGGGATATTGACATTGAAGTGGCAAAGAAAGACATTAGTCAGGGATGAGAGTAGATGAAAATGCAAACACCTTAGCTGATCATCAGTTTGTGGTGTCACACAACTTTAGATTGTTTTAGTGGAAAATATTTGACCTATGGTGAGAGCAGGATATTTCAACAAAAAAGTCTACAAACAGAGAGAGAGCGACACTATTTCTGGGCTGAATGATAAAGCCTTGATTGCGCTGTTTTGACAGGAAAGTGGTAGAAAGAAAGCAAGTAGTGGAAAAGGGTATAGGGTTAGGTTAGTGACTTTAGTTACTTTGTTTTGAATTATTAGAGTAGTACTGTACATGTGTGGTGCACGCCATCATTTCTACACCCACAAGTTTTTGTGTGCTGTCAAGGTAAAAAAAATTGTAGATTTGTTTAGTTGTTGTTAATTCTTTTTGCTGTATTAATAAGTAATCTATAACACTACAGTCACCATCATCTTGGTTGCCTTGATGTTATGTGCTCTTAGGCATTTGAATAATGTTCTTCCACCACCCAATCCACTGTTTCCACACTAGCCAATACTGCTTCTAGTTGATATCCTAACTGGCTAATGCAAGGCAGAAGGGACCTAGAGACCACTCCCAAACCCCATATCTCTGACACAGAACTTACAAAGTTCCTAGTATTTTCTTTAGGTTTTTATTGTCCATATTTCTTTTGCAGAATTACATTAACATGCTTTGCTCTCCAGTCAATTCTGGCTTAGCCTTCAGATCTTTCTTCTCCATCACCCCTTTCAACTCACTTCCTGGCAGGCCATCAGTTTGTTTCAACTTAACCGCGGCTGAAATATTTTATGCACAAGGATTACAAGCTAACCAAACCAACTGACAGCTCCGGGCAGATTTTTGAATAAGGTGTTTTCAAAGACTTTTCATAAATGCAATAGAAGTGATTGACTGTGCATCAGTATACAGTAGTATATGGAAACTGTTATGTTAGCACACTTCCCTAAATGCACTCCATTTTCTGAATCATCATGCTTGTTTGGTGGAGCACACACTCCTGAATGGAAGGCTAATATTGAACTGGAAACATATCACCCGTTTGCAACTTTGCTTCCACAATACTTTCATAATATACCTCATCTAACATATCTGAAAAGTTTGAAAGGAGCATCTGAATGAGCTTAGAGATGGTTTAACAGAATGCAAGTAGAAGCAGAAGAAGAGAAAAAAAATATACAAAAATAAGTGCAAGGATCTCTAATAAAGGCAGAGCAGTATGAGGGGAAAACTGCATTGAAGTGAGTCTGACATTCTGTAGGGGCAGATAGAGATATTTTGGTTAAAACTGCATTAACTATCCAAATGAGATTTTACTCTCACTTCCAGTCAATATAAATAGTGAGGTTCAGTACCAAGAATACTCAGTATTAAAATCTATGATACAAAAAGTCAGATTGTTGTTTCATTAATTGATATTTCATTATTAACCTCTTCTCAAAAATGTAAAATGGTTGTATCTTTGACTTCCTCCAATATGCACTTGCCTTAGCAGATTCAAAGATCTTCAGGACAACGTAATTTATAAATGTTAAAATGCCCTGTACATGGTGTGTCCACAGCTACTGTATTTAGAAAGCTTAGTTCCCTTGCTAAATAAACAAGACAGACTCAAAAAAATAAGGTCACTTTTAATGCATTTTACCACATAACTGAAAGATTGCCACAAAAGATTATACTCTGTGGACCACTGGGGGGTGGGGGGGTTGGGGGCACCGCAGGGCAAACCCGAAACAGACAGACGTGGGACACAAGTTCAGGGCACACACTTTTATTTTTTATTTTTTTCCCCGTGGGAAACGCCTTCCCCCATTTCCCATGTGTACAGCACAGTCACAGCACAGTTTCAAACACTCTCCCCTTCTTTCTTTTTCCTTCTCTATCACCTCCACTCCTCTGGTAAGCTTCGTCTTCTCCCACCCGACTCTGGCTCCCAGAGTAGTGGCTGCTGGCTCCTTTTACAAGGCATCTGAAAGTGCTCCAGGTGCTAGTTGACCTAAGTCTGGCAGCACTTCAGGGTGTGGCGGAAGTGCTGCAATTAAGGGTTCAACAGCAGCTGCAGCACCCCCTGGAGGTGCCCACAGAACCCAACAGGGCTGCACCAAACTCCAGCTCCCATGGAGCCCTGTGGGAGTGCAAGGCACCACTGCAACCCCGGGGGCTGCCACCTAGAGCTCCAGGGGAGTTCCTTCCAACACAGAGGCATCCCGGCCTGGCAAGGGTTCAGGCCATATGCCACAGCTTGTACTCCTGCTTGTAGCATTTCAGTGCAAAACATGGTTAATGTGAAATGGATAGATGAGTGCTTACGCTGCATAAACACTTTTAGTGGGATTTAGAGGTCAGTGTGGTTTTTCTGACCAGTGGCAAATGTACAACTGGTTTTTCAGGTGGACTGTAAGTAGGCAAAAGTATTCTAAAACGTATTTGTCCAAAGCTGTGGTGGTGGGACAGTTTAGTTGAGGGACAATATCCCCTTTTGCTTCTCCCCCATCCCCATATCACCAGCCATTTTCCGTGATTATGAGCTGAGTTCAAATAAAATTGGGGGGCACAATCAGGCTTCTTCACAATCTTCAGGACTTCAACTGCTTCTGTCAATTTGGTCGACCCCTAGTTATAAGTAGTTTAAATATGAGGAACTTCAATAGTGCTTTCTGTTTTGCACCTGATACTGTTTTGATTGGCTCTGTCTCCATTTTACCCTGCACTGGACAGCAGCGGGGTTAGGAGCATGCACTGATACAGTGCATTGCCGCACCCAACAGAGAAGTCCTGAAAATGGAGGGAAAGATGGAACTACATAGTAAAATGTTAAAATAAAAATGGCAGTAGTAAATGTACAGTCGTAAATTGTACACAATATTTCATGTACACCGCATCCAGTATACTGTGATACACTGAGTACCATAATTCCTCACAAGTGCTTGCCACTAAAAAGTATCCTGCTTTTCCTTTTTTCCTACCCGAGTGTCATCTTTATTATCATTATGTATTAGCTGAGTAGTTTTAGTACTACGACAAAAATAAAAGTCACTTTTTTCCTAAATTCTTCTTTCCGTGCCTTTTTTCTCACCACATTATTTTCCCATAATTTTACCACACTAAGATTTTACAGACGTTTAGGTATCATCTGTCTTCATTTTTCTATCCAGCTGTAGAAATTTCATCACAAAGATTATTTAAATGATACCTATATATAGTTTCAGTTGAGTTTGAGTTTCATTTTACAGTTTTTCAACCTGTGAAAAAATTGTCATAAAAAATGAAAATCAGCATTCCTAAAACATTCAGGAATAATTCACTGTGTTAACATGGCCTAATTTATATGATAAAATACTGAAGTTTGCTGAAGTTTTCAAAATTACATAAAAATTGTTCAAAACGGCTTATCGATTCCACGTGTAATGTTCACCAGCCATTTCAGTGGTGTCATTGTGAGTGAGGCGGTCTGTATAATTTCATACGATATTGGAATGAGACCTCATCTAATGCTATCTAGCTGAGCCTTTAAAATCCAATTAAAAGGGAGCCCAGAACCCATTTCCATATTGATGCCTGTGTAGACTCACAGTTCAATCTCTAGGCTGCCCTTTCAAGAATAAAAGGTCAGTTTTCCCATGCTAATGAAAAAAAATCCCTGGTTAAATATCAAATGGGAATTTCTGACAATCCTGTGTATGGGATGCTAATAAGCTTCTAGATGGATGCCTGAAGGCCTTCTTTAGAGCTCTCTTTAGGAAACACAATGGAAGGACATAAAAATGGTCAAAAATGTAAAATATATTTCCAATTGTAAAGTAATTCTGCACTGATTACAATTCTTTTTTTTTTTTTTTTGCCTATTGCCTTTCCTTGTTTCAATCAGTTACACAATGTAAAATTGCCTGTCATGTCATGTTTTCTCAGTATTGCAACATTTTTTATTATTATTAAACAAGAATGTACAAGCCAGCTGATTCTTACAATGACACTGTGGTTAGCTTTTCATGGTAAAATAAATTCATCACTGCATTCTCCAGGAGCTGAAAAAATATATCATCGTTTGGGTGAGGTTTCCTTTGCAGAAGATCATGCATGTAGGTGGGGGAAAAAGTGATCCTAAATGATGACTTAAGATTTCAAGAAATGCTACTTCCCAGCCTGAATGTTGTTCATTTTTTCATCTGTTTGGGCTCATACACTAGAATTTTTTTGTCATTCCTTTTTCAGAGGTTTAGATGGCCCATGTTCCTGATCTGCAAAGCTTTTGATGACATAAAAATATGCAATTTGCCTGTTAGGTGTTTCCTGTATTGGCTTGCACGTTATTCCCCTGGACACCTACATTTCCATCGCATTGCTAGTTTCATGAATGCAGGCCGTGTATGTGAATAGTGACCACGCATCAAGACTATATAGAGACTCAGAACCATTATAATCATTTACATATCTTGTTACTTTACATGTGATGACATACTTGGTGAAAAACAGTAAAAAAAAAAAGTCTAAAAAGCTTTGCTTTCAAAGTAGCACACATTCTCTGGAACTGCTTCTAAATGCATTCATTTGAAAAGGAGTCATGCCATCTGCACTATGCAAATGCATTATTTGTAACTGCTGCATTCTTTTGCTGTTGTAAATACTGTTCTTGTAATGGTGTGCTTTGATGGAGGAACTATGACAAAAATATTGAAAAGTTGCTACTCCTCACTCTTACAGATATTTAATATTATCCAGGGGTGGTTCTCTCCTTGCAATCAGCGCTACCACAACAGGCTTCTATCTACTCCACCCTGAACTGAATTAGACAGGCTTGGTAATGGATGCATGGCATGATGGAACATTACTGTGTATACTGTTTTAGACTGTATCTGCTAGGTGTTACTCAGCAAAACAAGACTCAAGACACTGCTGTCATTTTCCAAAATAAGGCATTCTGGTATTACAATTACAAATTCATTTTAATGGAGTAAATTACACCTACTGTTAGATATTTTGAATGGCAAGTAAACTAAATTGCCACTTTGATATCTAAAGCAATTTTTCAGGCACCCTCTGTGAAGAATGACAAACAACAATTCCTCAGACTTACACTTATTTCATATTCATTGGTGGATACATGAACAGTAGGGGCAGATCTATTACCTCCTCCCAAACCTCCTTGGTTGGGTTTGCTGATAGGCAGTGTCCAGGGTAGTGCCCTCCAGGAAAAGAGAGCAGGACAGGCTCCGAGACACTCAGAATTCTCAGTTTCATGGTACTGTGTGCACACTTTAGTAGAGCAAACACAGTTTCTATACTAACAGAGTTTGTCTCATTCATAGAGATTGTTTTCAGCTCCATGTATTTGGAAATGGAGTCTTTGCTGTACATTGTATAAATACTTTATTAACCACTGTGACAGGTTTGACTATTATGAATTCAATTCGTGCAGTGACATACTTTGCAAAAGGAGCCATGTCAGATAAACTGAAAAGCTGCAACTTTTCACTATAAATAACTAGGGGGCTTTGCCCCCTGCTCGCTTCGCTCACCCACCTCCTACACCCCCCCCCAAATCTCTCTGCCGCTCACGTTGTGAAGAGGGGGGCTGAACGCACGCTAAGGAGATGCAATCGCTCCTCCGAAACTCCCTCTTAAACGGTGATACAATGGGAAATAATTTTTTTTACCTCCTCTTTGCTCAATCAGCTGCTGCTGCTGCCGTGCTGCGTGATCTGCATGTCACGCAGCACTTTGAACATTTAAAAGCCTCTACAGCAGCTGTCTTTTTATCTTACTGCCTTGTCTCGTGGGACGTTAAAGTGTCTCAGAGAAAATCATGTCTCGTCTCCTTTCAAGATTTTTTTTTATAATAGAGAGATATGTAACTCTAACATGTACATCTTCAAGGTTTAAATCAAAATATGTATACTTTAGCAAAGTTCAAGTTCACATAGAATGAAATCGAAGCTTGATATGCTGTGTGTTGAAAAATGGAGCCCAGACCTATGCAGTGTTAAAATATGTATTTTAGAACTGCGGTGGTCCACGTCAGACTATTGTTTGCTTTTATTGGGAAAACTTCTTAACTTAAGCACCTACTAAAATAAAAAGCAGGTACAATAGCTTTGCTTGCATCTGTTCTTTTTTTCCTAATGTTGTATTTATGTGAAAGGATACTCTTTGCATTGATGTGTGATGGAAAATGAAGCCCTGGTCCTTGTGAAATGTATTACCAGAAATAATTAAAACAGCAAACAACATAAAAATTGAAAGTGTGTAAAACTGACTTTTTTGTGCATATTTTGGAATAACTGCTGAAATGTATGTAAATTCTGAAACTCACTTAATCTAATTTTGGGTTGTAGGGGACCAAAATCTATCCTAGCAGCACTAGGGCACAAAGCAGGAAACAGTTCTAAATAGGGAGCAGTCAATTGCAGGGGACCATTTGACCCAAATTGGGTCAGTTTGGTATCACCAATCAAACAAGCCTGCAAGTTTTTTGGGACATGGGGATAAAACCACACATGGAGGCTGAGAATTGAACCTCTCATATCTTATAGATAAAGGCACTAAAAGAAAGAGACAGACAGACATACAGATAGATAGATAGATAGATAGATAGATAGATAGATAGATAGATAGATAGATAGATAGATAGATAGATAGATAGATAGATAGATAGATAGATCTATCACTACACACTTTACTTTATATATATATATATATATATATATATATATATATATATATATATATATATATATATATATATATATATATATATAGTTATTTTGTAAGATGAGCAAGGGACTGTCCCAAGGTAAACATGGCCAAAAGATGCAATCACAAGGGTGGTGACAGAACACCTCTGCATAACTGTGTCTGCTAAGGACTGGAAATTTTGTTAGCAGCATCTTCCATACCATTAAGGTTTATCTGAGAATGCCAGAATATTTATTTTGCTGATTCAGCTGACAATTCCAATATTATTTTGGACACAAATCTACCACTTAGTTCTCACATTACTGCTATCTAGAACATAGATAGATAGATAAAACTGTATTTATTAATGATGCCTCTAGGGTTGTTCAGATTTCACAAAATGGCACGTTATAAGCTGTTGTATAAGGAAACACATATATAAAGACATGAAATCAAAGAGTCCTATTGTGATTTCACTGAATTAGGTAAATTCCTATACAGTAACTGTGGTAATGTTGTTGTCATGGCATCTTGTAATTGCTCCTTTAAAAGGACAAATGGCTTTATTTTTAAGATGTATTAAAAGCAGAACTTGTTCAGAAATGTTCTAGTTGAATAAATATACAGGTAGCATATGACAGAAAGAGGCAAATATCCTACACAGACCGCACCACATGAAAGCAACTAAGGGCTGAGTTAATTGCTGCGCAGAACATGCCACTATGTAATAAAAAGAAAGTCAGTGTAAATAGAAAATTAACAACATAAAGGTATTCAATTCAAAAATATTTTTTTCTTTGTGTTTATAATAGAAGAGGCATTTTTCAACTATAAACCTGATAGATCAGAGTCAGGAAATCAATAGACACAAACAATAATGAAACAGACATTTGAAGGATATCTTGTTATTACTGGGAGTGGCACAGTTATTAGCAATGCTGTCTCATGGATTCATCATCTTTGGTTCAATTCCTGGTCACTGTCTGTTCATTCTCCATGTGTTCATTTCTTAAAGTACTCCAGTTTTCCTCCAACATCCCATAGATGTGTGTTTTAGGCTAATTGGTGATTCTAAACAGGCAGTACATACATGGGCCTTGTGATGGACTGGCATCTCATTAAGGGTTGGGTCCTATCTCTAGTTCAGTATTTTAGAAAATGTTTGATGATACATGTCTAATTTTAGTAATTACTGTCACTAGAGGTCATTACAGAAACATAAGAAGTGTGTTGTCAAAATTTGTTGTGTGATGTTTCTAAGACAATATTGAGTTTAGATGATGAGGTCCAGTGCATGCTTCTTTACGCCAAATTATTAGGCAGTTGGTTATGTATACAGTAGAAAGGATTTCCTTTTATGATTGTTTTGTGAAATTTTGTCTAAAATATATTAAATGTATCTTGTGTTTGTGCCCTTTCATTTGAAAAAGTGATTCATGTGATGCCAGTTTTGTCTACCATGCTGTGATTACCTCATCAAACACTTTGATTCCTAGAGGTCGGTAAGAGCCAGTCATCTATTGATGTGAGCAATATAATTTTGACATCTTGTGATTGTTAGAAATTCTTTCTAGTCAGTTTACTACATCTTCATTACTCTGTGACCACTCAATACAAGGTAAAGAGGAACAATCCAGAACTTTTTCAATATATCATATCTTACATGATGTCCACAAACCACACACAATGAATAATGAAATGGTAATCCAGGGAATGGCATGTCATGCAATATCTGTTATGAAGGAAATTACCTTTTCTAAAGTAACATATTCATTTTAATCTCTTTTTATCTAGCTAAATGTATCCGACTGCCTTATTAGTATACTTGTAACTGCTTTGTGACAGTGCACAATATGAAAATCACTATATGAAATACACATGAATCTAATACTGAGGATATAAACTCATTTAATAATTAAAAACATCTCAATAATTGTAAAGTTTTCAAAAAATGCTGCCAGATATGGTTTTCCAATTTTGCAGTCTCCCTTTACTCTTTTTATTAATTTGCAAAGTCTTTGTAAGTGTGAAAGAGAACAGGCCACACGCCCCAACACAGCTTACCATTTCTTTGTAGTGTTATTATGTGTATTTTTGTCTGTTGAGGGATTTTGACATATGAGGATTCCAGTTCTGGCTAGTAATTCATGCCTGGAATTGAACTAACACAGTTGTTTTTGTTATTATCATGTTTTTGTTTAGATGATGCTGTTTGAAATTCATTATGTGATATTATTGTTGCATTGATCAAGTTATAGTGACAACAATATAAATGTTATAGTGGGGTGAATGAAGAGGCAGGGCAAAGCCAAATGCTTGTTGTGCCAAACAGGCAGAACCCTGTTTAAATGGAGCAGAAAAAATAAGAAAATCTATGAATATATGCACCTCAATGTGTCTTTTACAAAATACAGTTTTTCTTCTCAGGAACAACTAGGTTACAGGCTCTGGCTTAGGTCAGCACAGAAGCAAGGTCGACATCGAAATGAGAGGCCAGCTTCTGGAAGTGTTCTGTTTTTATATCGGCCAGACCGAGAAAGGAAAGGCTTCCTTTGCTTCAGTGCTCTCAAGGGGTGGTTTCTCAAGGCTGTGAGGGAAAAAGGAGACAAGACTGATAGTGACAGTGCCCCCTCTTGTCCCGGGGTGGAACTACTTTAGATGAACCTGGAAGGTGACCCTCTGGTACACATGCATGACAAAATGGTGGTGATTACACTGTGCATTATCTCTTGATGGATGCAAACAACCTCAAGAATCTTCATTGTTAGTTAGCTTATTTTTCAAGTAGGTCCTAGGGTGAAGATTGTGTTCTGGTTTTTTGACTTTAATTTTGCCTTTGACCCCTGAATGTCATCTTGCCCTTTGATTCCAGGTTGCCTTGCTATTTTTGAGCTTACAGTTTTGGCCCTATGCTTTCCCTAATTATATGTTTGTTTTGTGTTCCATCTCCTGGGGCCTCATGTATAAACAGTGCGTACGCACAAAAATGTTGCGTACTCCCGTTTCCATGCTCAAATTGTGATGTATAAAACCTAAACTTGGCGAAAAGCCACACACATTTTCATGCTAGCTCAAACCCTGGTGTACGCAAGTTGGTTTCGCTTTCTTTTTTAGATCCACATCCCTGACACGGCTTTATCATATACACTGAAATTAACTGCATATTGTTTATTAGTGTAAGGTATCTGATTGTAATTAACCTATAACAATATAATGGTCCATGGAATGGCCAAACTATTCCAAATACCATAGCTGCTTTAGCGTTTTTATTCTCACTGCACCTTCTTTTTCCTATTACAGCTGCTCCCATTAGGGTTGCCACAGCGGATCATCTTTTTCCATATTACTCTCACTGTACCACTCGGAGTATTTATAGCACTGTATGTGAGTGTAATCACAGCTCTACAGCAGCAGATCGGAAAGAGAATTATCAGTATACAGCATCAAGCACACACTGTCTCAGCCATGCTGTCTATTGAACTGCTCTCATACGGCAAACACTTCAGAGCCTTTCCTGTAATGACCTCGCGTTTCAGAAACAGTTTCATCCCAAGAACTATAAACGCACCCAATCAGTCCATCAAGTGCTCCTTGTAGAACTGCTTATACTTATAAGTACAATTACCTCACTGTAAACTTGCAATACAGTTATAATATTGCACAACCTGCACCACTTTATAAAGCGTGTATTTACATATGATGATGATATCATTTTAAGATGAAATGCAGCAAAATAGGTTTATTACATTATACAGATAAAATGTTAATATCATTTAAATAATCTACATTTTTAATAATTAAACATGTGAGGACACGGTATTGCAGCACTAGCAAGGAGCTGGCGCCCCGTTCAGGGATTGTTCCTGCCTTGCGCTGTATTCTTGCCTGGGCTGGCACGACACTGTAAGGATAGATGGATAGATAATTAAACATGTACTACGAAGATATTTCAATATTTCTTAAAAGTTTTAAAGAATCGGCGTTCTAAGCTTACAGATGGCTTAATGTCTATTACTGAGCTGATTGTGTGGCGATTGGGTACTTGGAGAAAGAAAAGGAAGGACAGGAATTGGGGGTTAGTATGTTTGAAAGAGACAGTACTGCTGCAATAAATTATTTCATAGAAGGTCGCGTACAGCAAGCATCTTGCATGAGGCAGGAACAATCTGACAGCAGGCGCGTGCACATGCATTACTTTTCACGCTGACCGGGATTTATGTAGCGGAAGAACGTGGAAGCTGGCGTTCACACAGATTTATGCATCTGGATTTTGTTGTGCGTACGCACATTTCTGCTTTTGTCCGTACGCCATGTTTTGGTGTGAATTCTACATACGGCGTTATGCATGAGGCCCCTGGTCTTTTGGCACTCACAATAATCTGTAGAGACTTATTCTTCTGATACTGTACGCATGCCCTGGCTAATATTGGGTGGAGAATTGGATGTCATTTTGGTGTGTCTTTTAACATTTCTTGTTAAATTCTTCCAAACATCTACAGTTTACTATGGAATTTTTTTCACCATAAAAACTTCTTAATCCAGTTCAAGGTTGTGCAGGCCCAGAGCAGCAGCACTGAGCACTAGGACAGAAACACCTCTGGACAGGGCGCCAGTCCATCGTATGTCCAATTCAAACTCAGTCTGAAATGGAATTGCTAATTAACCTAACCTGCATAACATTTGAGGATTTAGAAAGAAAACTGAAGTTCCTGCACTTATGTACATATATAGAGAACAGCTAAACTCAACAGTCAGTTTCTGGATTTGAACCAGTGCAGTAGCAGTGCTACCCTCTGGACCACCACTGCAGTGCATATTTGAACAATTGGGAAAATGTTACTCTTACCCAGATTTCTTCTGTTTCAGTATGCATTTTGTAAGGAAAGTATACTGTACAAAAGTAACAGGTGGCATCAGTCTTATATATTTACATCATTATTTTAAATTCTTCTATTATGTGTCATCTTACTCTCTGCTGCTTACGATGAAAAGATTAAACTCTTTCAAATTTTAACTTGCAAAAGAAACAAGCAGTGAGAATTCAAGGGGTTGTTGTCCCTGGAAGGAAATCCCCTTTTAATGAATTATTATTTGCAGCAAAGGGAAAAAGACCTTCGAGTTAGCACAGCTGCAGCTGTCAGTGAGCCTCTGTCAACATGATTTCTTCATTTGGTTGAGAGACAGCGGACTGTAGCTCTGGAGTTGTTATACAGTCTGGCAGATGATGAAAGTGGAATGCTGAACAGACCAGGGTCACAGATCTTCTTTCAAGATGGCTGTTTCCTGACTGGTTACTTACAGCACAATCAGGTCCATCCCTTTGGGAGGCATCTTGTAGGGTGCTGCACCTTACACTTCTTTTCTCAACATAATTAAAATGCAATTTCTAAATGTCTATCTTTAATTATATCCAAAGGGATACACTGCAACTTTTTTCTTCTCACAAGTTAAAATAAAATTTGAAAGAATCCACTTTACATGCTTCCACTGGGATCTCTCATTAGGAAACATAATGTTAATTTTCGCTCGTATGCAGATGACACCCAGTTATACCTTTCATTTAGATCAAATGAAGTTTCTCCAATGTTGTCTTTAATTGGTTGTGTGATTACATCTTGCCTGAAGAAGGGGCCTGAGTTGCCTCGAAAGCTTGCATATTGTAATCTTTCTAGTTAGCCAATAAAAGGTGTCATTTTGCTTGGCTTTTCTCTACATTCATAATGGCTAACACGGTACAACACCCTAGTACTATTGGTTGTGTTAGTAAATTAAAGGAGTGGATGAATTAGAACTTAAAGGAGTGGATGAATTAGAACTACTTGTCTTTAAATACAGATAAAACAGAGATGTTAATTGTTGGAGGGAATGACGCTGATCACAACAATATTTTGTTATCATTTAACTCAGTTGGAATCCTCATTAATTTCAATGAATCAGCCCACAATCTAGGATTAACTTTGACTCTAGCATGTCATTAAAATGGGAATATTACAAAGTTGTCAAAATCATGTTCCTTCCATCTTAAAAATGTTAGGAAATTAAGATACTTTCTAAATAAACAGAATTCTGAGAAATTAATTCATGCATTTATTTCTAGTAGGATTGACTACTGCAATGCGGTGTTCACTGGATGTTCAAACTGTTCTTTATACAGCCTCTAGTTAATCCAAAATACTGCTGCAAGAATTATTACAAGAACAAGAAAATACAAAGACATAACTCCAGTTCCTAAATCCTTACACTGGCTCCCGGTTAAGTTTAGGGCAGATTTCAAAATCCTCCTTTTAACAAATAAAGCATTAAATGGCCAAGGTCCGGCTTACTTGTCTGAACTTATCATGACTTACAAACCAGAGCGCACATTAAGATCTCAAGATGCCGGTCTGCTTATGATTCCAGGGATTAATAAAATAACAGTAGGAGGTCGAGCTTTTAGATACAGGGCCCCTAAACTGTGGAATGGTCTCCCTGCTACTATAAGAGATGCCCCTTTGGTCTCAGCTTTTAAATCTCAGCTGAAGACTCACTACTTCAGTTTAGCATATCCTGACTAGAGCTGCTGATTAACTGTACATACTGCACCTCTGTTGTTAGTCATTAGCACTAAAACATAAGTAACATGATAGTTAGAATTGGATACTAACCCTCACCTATTCTGTTTCTCTTCTCGGTACTCAAATGTGGTACTTGGTGCCACGGCCCACCTGCCAAGTTGTTTTGCCTGCCTAAGGTAAAGGCATCCCTGATGTAGGATCGCAGGAATCGTGGTAAAGAGAGGTCCTTTCATCAGATTGGCTGGCCCAGCGCTGTTTCAGCCGTGGAATGGTCAAATGTGGGAGGCAGCTTGATGGATGAGGTCTCCAGGACTCTAAACAAATCCAAATCATATTATGTGATATCATCTACTGTTAAATTCTGCTATGTACTTCTAAAATTTTTATTTTTATACTGTATTGAGGATTTGTTCTGTTCCTGTGTATTGTATTGTATTGTATTGACCCTCTTCTTTTTGACACCTACTGCACACCCAGCCTACCTGGAAAGGGGTCTCTCTTTGAACTGCCTTTCCCAAGGTTTCTTCCATTTTTTCCCTACAATGTTTTTTTTTTGAGAGTTTTTCCTTGTCTTCTTAGACAGTCAAGGCTGGGGGGCTGTCAAGAGGCAGGGCCTGTTAAAGCCCATTACGGCACTTCTTGTGTGATTTTGGGCTATACAAAAATAAATTGTATTGTATTGTATTGTATTGTATTGTATAGGTATATTTTCTTGTATTTGCATAACAAGAACATTTTTCAAGTCCTTGACCTTGAGCCAAACCCATTTAAAGAGGACTTGTCTGCTTTGCATTTCATGCTAGGCACTGTGTGATTATTGAAAACATGAATTAATTACATCCCATTAGTGATAAGTCCTAATGAAGTTCTTAGGAGAAACACGTTAACTGATGTTTTTGATGCTCTTCCTTTATTGTCAACTGGGCATATGTTTTGATGGCTAGGATTTGTGATTTATTTATATAGTAAAAATGAAGATCCAATATTTAAAAAGAAAAAAATTAAGGACCAATATTTTAAAAAATGTACACAGTGAGAGGGCCATTAAACCTGATCATTAACTCAGGTAGAACACCTCATTTTAATTTCATTGGACTATTGCCTGGCCCAATGCAGGAACAATTCACTACGAAACCTGACACACTATTGCATCTGTTGTATTGGATGGGTTGAACTATCCTGTGCAACAGATAAACAGTTTAGTTTGTAGATGGTGTTTAATGGGCAGTCGAAATAATTATTGTAAATCATGTTGGTCCACATATATTTCCAGGAATCTTTCGGGTGACTCCATCACAAAAAATATTTGTGCAATGTTACAGGCTTGATGAAATGACCGAGTGTTTGTGGGTTGAATTCAGTAAGGGGGAGCTCGATGAAATTAATGATCAAGTGTCCCCGTGCCATTAATGATGGGAATTACTGTGCTGCGTTAAATAGCCAGATGTCTGTTAAAGAATTCTATTTCCCCAAGTCACCCAGGGGTCTTAATCTGGTCTTGGTTACCGTACTGGGTGACACCAACCCTAGTGATGCCATTGGATTGTGATTTTTGTGAATAAACATTAGATTTTGTACAGATGATAGTGATATTTTATTGGCTGATAACGTCCCAATTGCAATGTCAAGCAACTTCCCCCTGAGTCTGCCACTGTGATATGTTTCACTCCAGGGATAAACCTAGTAACTTCTCAGGATTCTTTGGACTACTGCTGCTATTTCCTCCTTGTAATATTTAGGCTAAACCTGTACATAATATTCCACAAGAGCTCTATAGAATTTAGGCAAATTTGTAGTCATTACTTCACTCAATATCCTATTAGCTTCTTAATTTCTCCTGTAGACTGTCAGGTAGAGGAGTGTGACATGTCTTTTTAATATGTATTTTCTAGTGCCCAACCTATTTTTTTATAAATACAGAGTATTAACCTGTTCATATGATGTAAATGTGACTTTACACTATGTCAAAACGTTCCACACAACATAGAGAAAGGTTTGGGGGCAGCCACCCGTATACTTGAGAGAGGCTGCCAAAACGGAAGTTTGTGGTTCAAAATGGTACAGGTCTTAACAGACTTCAGTCTGACACATTACAGACAGGCAAACATGGTGGTTTTAAAGCAGGGCAGGGGAAGTGATGTCATCGGTGGCCGGAAGTGATGTCATCGGGTCCCAGAACCGGAAGTGATGTCACCAAGTCCAGGCAAAATTTCCCGTGGTTGGTCTGCCGATGGCGCCCTGCCCGGGGTTTGTTTCCTGCCTTGTGCCCTGTGTTGGCTGGGTTTGGCTCCAGCAGATCCCCGTGGCCCTGTGGTTGGGATGTAGCGGGTTGAATAATGGATTCCGATGAAAATGAGGAAGGATCAATGCACTCTGCCACCCCCTGGACTGGCATGGAATTATCCTTTTGTGACCCCCTCAGCTGCCTGCCACCCAATGCACTTGTTAAGTGTATTTATTTATTCATTTATTTATTTATGTGAATCTGTATTCTTGTTTTTTATGTTTCTGCTACTGTGTGCATTTGAATTTCCCCAAGGGATTAATAAAATGTATGTAATGTAATCTAATCTAATTTTAAAATGAAAGTATTTTTTCATCTACAGAGGAGCACAGTTTGAACGTTTGAGTGCGAGTGGCCACATTGGTCGGTGCTGCTACCAAGTGAAAAGGAAGTACTGACAAGTGACAGAAGTAAGAGACGGGAGTATTTGTTGGTGAGACTGTGAACTACTGTAAGTAGGGAACTAACAAACCAACAGCTTTCATTTTAGGTAGCATCCTTGTGTAGTGAACAAGAGGGTTTTTGTGATACAAGTATAAACTATTAATGTTTTTTTTTTGTTTTTACAGATGGAATGCAGGAAGGTTAATGTGACTTGCTCAGAGCCACACAGTGGGCTGGAGTGGAAATTGAAGTGGCAGCCTTGTGGTTTGGAGCTCAGTATTTTCCCACTACACCCACTGCATTAAAATGTACAGTTGTTAGATCCCCACTACACTAAGATGTACAGCTGTTAGATCACTGAAGGGCAAAGATAGAAGCTTAAGAGAGACATTAAAGGGTGTTACAATAAACTGATATACTAAGTAAATAAGTAAACTCACACTTAACAGGTCATTGTAATGCAAAGGTTGGAAGCTTTAGGTGTCAGGAGAGTCTGCCTGGACTAGGAGACACAAACGTAATTACAGAGGGCCTATGGGCATCTGAAAGTTTAATCGACCATTAAAGGGCATAATAGGTATAAAATATATTATTATGTTTCATTTAAAATCTATAAAGTGAGGCTACATCGACACTACTATGGTTTAAATAAAAACAACCTCTAGCCATACTAGAATTTTCATATCATTTACAAAAGTATCCCCATCCACACTTAAAACAACAGAAAACGTCAATAATGAAGATTTTCAAAAACATCACACATATACACATCGGGCGTAAAAATCCTTGAAATGGCAGTTGTAGTGAAAAATTCAGAGCCCAGTGAAAATCAGATTCCCTTGTCCTTTATGCACTATCAAAACTATCTACACATGCAAGACTCTGAAAGTGCAGTATAGAAAAACAAAGTAATTCTTAAAGGAGTCCCAGCGAATTGCCCCTATGTCACATTAATGCACTGATCGTAGCTGATAGGATTCGTCTTTAGAGCTGGCAATGGTACTCTTGCCGTAAAAAAAACATTACAAATGTTAAATAAAAAAAAAGTGATCAGCTCGATGTTCATTGACAAAAGGGCAGATTATAAGAAGTCTACAGCAATCAGAACGCATCTAGTATCATCAACATTTGTAAAACTAACTAATAGAGAAAATTAATGAATGTTTATTTTACTGCATTGTGCTTTTGTGTCTCTGTCCTGTATTCTTGTGTGCTCGACAGCATTCTACACCCATCCATTAAAACATTACAACAATGTAGACGTGAACAGGCCACTCACCCCAACAAAGCTCACCAGTCCTATCCATTTAAATCTTCTAAAAAATCTAGTTTTAAAAGTCCCTAAAGTTCTACTCTCTATCACGCTACTTGGTAGCTTATTTCAAATGTCTATGGTTCTCTATGTAAAGAAAAACTTCCTAATGTAATGGTAATAAGAAAAGAACCCAGAAGAAATTTACAAATAACAAAGGATTAATTAAAGTAGTTAAGAAATATGCTTGAAACAAGACTAACTACAGTGGACAATTACCAGTATCAGAGGAGAGATCCAAAGACAAATTCCTAAAGCAAAAGTCAAAATTCAAAACCTAAGAAGCATTAACAAAGAGACAAACCCATCAGAACTATTACAAAATATCTTAAAATATATCAGAATGAAAATTAAAGAATACTTAACCTAAAGAAAAAGGAAGAGCAGAACAGGGGCCAAACCAATGGAAGCAAAATCGTGCTTTAATGCCACAGCAATTAGGATATAGTGTCAGCAGTCTTTCATAATCCATTCAAGTGATTGCTGAACATAAGGGGGCTGATTCTGAAGGGAACTCGGTCCCTTGACAAATCAGAATAACAAGGAACATGAGGAAATAGGGCGAAATCATAAATAAAAAAAATGCAAACAGAACAGTAGTAAGAGTTCAGGGAAAATAAAAAAATATAAAGGTAAACCTTAAATGGGGATGAGGCACAGTTGATGTCCTGACACTATGAGATCAGGAGCAAAAACAAAAGCACAGAATAATGCAAGACACAGACCACTACAAGTGCCAGGGATCAAATCCAGTAAATCCAAATGTAGCAAAAAATCACAGAAACAGGAATCCAAAGCAAAGCATGATGCCAAAGCTGATCATTTGATCAGCAAGTTTGGGTTTTATATAGCTGAGGCCATTCCATAGCTGCATCATCAGGTGGCCCCACCTCCATGGGCTCCACATAAAGGAGACAGAGCAGACAATAAAAAAAAAGCATAAAACAGCAAAATTAATAAACAATGCAATATCAAAGAAAGAAACAATGTTCCAGAAAAATAAAGCAGAACAAAAATCACAATTAATAAGAAAATATAAATGCTTACATTTAAACAACAACAAAAAGACTAAATAAATAAAGAAATAAGCAAGAAATTAACTTGAGTAAGGAAAAAAACAAAATGCATGTGTGCTTGCTTCTTGAGTTTTAGGAACAAACTTACTTTATATTTCTAGTACACATTGGAAATTTGCATTTTTTAGAGTTGAAATCTTTTATTTTGAGTTTCATGTGAGCCCTGCATCATAACAGCATTGAGCCAACAGCTCTAACCCTGTGTGTCTAGCTTGGACATCACCAGTAATTTCCCTCTACTTTAGAGTTGCTTCTGCCTACTGAACTGCCTCCTTTGGGTTCCATTTACTACCTGCATTTATGACCTGAGTAGTCTCACTTATCACTCGATCCTTTGACCTGGCCATGGTCAGCTGTACGTTGGCCTTTACGCACTTGAACTTCTTAGGCTACAATTGCAGCAACCTTTTTCCATACAGAGCCACACTCGCGAGCATTTTTTCCAACTTCTTGTAATTTCATTAACTGATAATGGTCATAGCACACGGGGGAAGAGACCAAACTCCAAGCACCACAATTTGAGCTTTCCAGGCAGATAGGACCATCAATCCTTTTCAGTCCAACAGCTGTCTGGTGTTGGATTTCCTCCACATGGTTCATATTGCTTACTGCTTCACAATACCACCTGCCAAGGCTTTTAACTGGCTCCTCCAAGACTAATGGAATCATTTCATAATCCAGTGTCTCTGAGTTACTTTGCCCAGTTTAGATGCTACATGATTTATAAGGCTTCAGCTTAATCCTTGCACATCTCAGTACCCATCTAGATACCCTGATTATAACTTCCATTGCCATTGTAAAAAGTAGTAAAGAAATCTTGTAACCAGCCATAATACCCCACCCTGCCACTCAGTTGTATAGGTATTTACAGAAAAACACAGTTTAATATCCTCAAAGTATAGTTTAATTAAGGTGTGAATACAAGATGAGATCTTAAGGTACTCTAAAGCCAACCATAAGACATTTGGACCCAAATGCATTTCCTAGATCCAGGAGCACAACATGCATCTTTCCCATTCCTTCTAGCTGACTGAATCTGGTGCTTAATCATACTTGTACAGCATGTTCTTTGCAATCTGAAAATTCCAGAATGACAGCTTTCTGGACCAAAGTATTTCTCCATTTATTAAACCCTAAGTACTTAATTAACCTCTGTACAACCACACTAAAGAAGAGTTTTCTTTCTAAATTTTAGCAAGCTGATCAGTCTAAATTGGTTAATGGCCAAAGCATCCTTTTTCTTAGGAATAAAACACCTGGCAGCTCTGTACGATGCCCAGGGTATAACCTGCCACTACCAAGCTACCCTCTTAAATTTCCATAATAACTTTAAAACCCCCGGTGCATACTTATAAACATGGAGTGGAACCCCATGTAATCCTGGAGATGAACCTGCCCTGGCCCATCGAACCACACTCGAAACTGCCTTCCACCTGAGTGTGTGGTCCAGTAACTACAATGTGGTCCAGAGCGACCCCAGGGGGCATGTCCATGGTCAGCTCCAAGACAGGCATAGATGTTCTACTAACTCTAATTTATTTACTTTAAGACTGCACCTTTACAGATGTTGAAAAATGTGTTTCGTACTATGATGGGGAATTTCATGCCCAAATTAGAAAGCATACAAAACATAACAGATCTCCTGAGTGAATAAACAAAGATATAAAAAAAATTCTGAAGAAATGTCAGCTCTATAATTGATATAAAATTATTTTAGTGCTAACCACAGGGAAAGGAAATTAGAATTGCACAGGAGTACATAGTCAGAAATAATGCTGAAAAATGTATCCCTAATAATTTTCACAAGTAATTAAAGAATGGGCATGGAGAGTGAAATAAGGGTAAAATAAACAAAAAAGGCAAAGTGCAAATCCAGTTAATTCATATTTTCATACGATCTTACCTATAGAGAAGTCAGAAATACAGAAGGAGAAAATTCCAGAGTTGTTGGCACAAGTGGGCATTCTATACCTCTGAGGAGTGCACCCCAACTCCAGTTTCCATATTTGCCTACAATCCCACTTTTGACCAGGTAGGCTTCATCCTATTCCAACAGAAGGATGTCAACTGCAAGACTCCAGAGTCTGAAAGCCTCATCTTAAGTGACTGGACCAGGTGACAATATGTCCACAATCCTGAATTTATGAGCTGCTTGCCCAATCTAGTTGTGATGCCATGCAGCACTGACAATGCAGCCATGTGATTAATGGATCATCCAAATGATATGGTAGCATAGCTTGAGCATTGTGTTTTTTTTGACTCAATGACAGCCTTTAGCTGTGCTCTTGAGTCTTATAAAATTTTAGATGGTTTTGCCTTTTTTTTTTCTGTAGCTTACGTTTATCCAACTATTTTTAAATACCTTTGCAATAAGACGTTTATATTTTCTCTGATCACTGGCCCATGATTTCTGTTTCTGGGCTGATTCTGTGTGCATTCTAACCCATGTCCTCAGCACAATTAGTGTGACCAACTTAGATGCTGTCCTCTTGCTTGCACATCGGTGAAGGTTAGCTGTTCAGCGTAGTAATGCCTAGGTGGCCCATGTTTGAACTTAAAGTCTGACACTGAATCAGGTGAGTAATTTGCTCCAAGCTTTGCTGCTGTGCCAAGCAAACCAGGATGAAAACAAGAGTAGCTGATCACTAAAAACGTCTAGGATCACGTGACAGACAAAAAGCTACAAAGAATACTCAGTTAGGTCCCCCATGTGTTTGCTCTGGTCTAACTTATTGAGTTAAGTTTGCCAGTCAAATAAATGATCTACAAGGTGTTAATTTAACAGATTCTTGACATACGATGATTGCACAAAAATGAAATAGGGTAACAGATTACTGATTTAAAAAACTGATTAAAAGCAGCACTTCGTGTGGGTTTCCTCTAGGTACTCCCACAGAGAGGCGGTCAGGCCGAAAGGAAACTCTAAACTGGCCTGGTAAGAGTGAGTGTATGTGTTTGTGTGTGAGCGTTCCATCCGGGGTTCGTTCCTATCACCTTGCAGCTGTTGCTTCTGGGGTAATACACCTACATTCACCCATTCATTTTTCAAAGGGGTTTGATCCAGTTCAGGGCTGTGAGAGGGGCTGTTTATCATGACAGAGTAATAGGAATCAGTCAAAGATAAGGTGCCTATACATTGCAGGGAATATCAACACATATACCCACACTCAGAGATACTTTATGTGACCAGTTTACATTGTTAGATAAACATCTTTCAAATGGGCAAAAAACACATAGTATCCAGTGAAAAATCTACTCGGCCACAGGGAGAACGTGAAAACTCTACACTTATATAATGATACAGCTGGGTTTTAAACCCAAGGGTCTGGAATTTTTTGGCAACAAGTTCAAGTATTGGAAAAGTAGTTCCATAAAATGTAAGGGTAAAACAGACAAACTATTTCAATATTTGATATTTAAAGATATGCAATACAGTAATCCCTCGCTATATCGCGCTTCGACTTTCGCGGCTTCACTCTATCGCGGATTTTATATGTAAGCATATTTAAATATATATCGTGGATTTTTTGCTGGTTCGCGGATTTCTGCGGACAATGGGTCTCTTAATTTCTGGTACATGCTTCCTCAGTTGGTTTGCCCAGTTGATTTCATACAAGGGACGCTATTGGCAGATGGCTTAGAAGCTACCCAATCAGAGCATGTATTACGTATTAAATAAAACTCCTCAGGGGCGGCACGGTGGCGCAGTGGGTAGCACTGCTGCCTCGCAGTTGGGAGATCTGGGGACCTGGGTTCGCTTCCCGGGTCCTCCCTGTGTGGAGTTTGCATGTTCTCCCCGTGTCTGCGTGGGTTTCCTCCGGGCACTCCGGTTTCCTCCCACAGTCCAAAGACATGCAGGTTAGGTGGATTGGTGATTCTAAATTGGCCCTAGTGTGTGCTTGGTGTGTGGGTGTGTTTGTGTGTGTCCTGCGGTGGGTTGGCACTCTGCCCGGGATTGGTTCCTGCCTTGTGCCCTGTGTTGGCTGGGATTGGCTCCAGCAGACCCCCGTGACCCTGTGTTTGGATTCAGCAGGTTGGAAAATGGATGGATAAAACTCCTCAAATATATTGTGAGCACAGGGGCTGTTCGCACCCCTAGAAGATACGGCCACTCCTCAAAAAACACTGAAAGATTACCTTCACATTGCTCTCTTCCTTGCTGGGCTTAAATGTGGCTGTTTTGTCAAGCGATATGCTTCCTGCATGGTGCTTCGCATACTTAAAAGCTCAAACGGCACGTATTGATTTTTAATTGTTTGTTTTTCTCTGTCTCTCTCTCTCTCTCACTCTCTCTGACATTCTGTGCTCCTGACGGAGGGGGTGTGAGCAGGGGAGCTGTTCGCACCACTAGACGATAAGGACGCTCCTCTAAAAAAATGCTGAAAGGCTACCTTTATATTGCTCCCTTCCTAGCAGCTGCGTTGTCCGGCGGTGCTTCGCATACTTTAAAGCCAAACAGCCCTATTGATTTCTGATTGTTTGCTTTTTTCTCTCTATCTCTCTGACATTATCTGCTCCTGACGCGCACTCCTTTGAAGAGGAAGATATGTTTGCATTCTTTTAATTGTGAGATGGAACTGTCATCTCTGTCTTGTCATGGAGCACAGTTTAAACTTTTGAAAAAGAGACAAATGTTTGTTTGCAGTGTTTGAATAAAGTTCCTGTCTCTCTACACCTCCTGTGTTTCTGTGCAAATCCCAAGCATGACAATATAAAAATAACCATATAAACATATGGTTTCTACTTCGCGGATTTTCACCTTTCGCGGGGGGGTCTGGAACGCAACCCCCGCGATAGAGGAGGGATTACTGTATTACTGAATATATAGAGGGCAACATGGAGTTGCACAGCTACTTTGCAGGATTTGGCACCCAGTCAATATCTATTGTTACATGTGTGTGCTTCAAGAACACCCTCTGGGTTCTGCCAAGGGTAAGTTAGACCACCTCAGGATGAGAGGGGGTTCTGTTTGTTTTTACCTTCATCTCCAAAGGACAGGCCACAGAAGACTTCTGAAAACTCCCGCTCAAAGCTCCCTTTTGGGACACTTCCTATACATTCAATCAATTCAAAGAGGGACATTCATTTAGGGACCCAACTCTTCAAGGTGATGAAGTTCTGCAAGTTTTTATCTCTATACAAAGAGAAGCAAGATTGAGGCCATTTCTATTCTACTTTTGTTGAATTATTCAGAAGGGATTGCTGGGTTGGTACATGTCCTTGTCTGACATGTTTGACACTGTGTAGACTTTCCATGTTCTCCCCATATTCATTTGGGATTATTTAAGGTTCTTGAGTCTAAGTGAAGTGGTGGGGATATGTGGGGTTGAATGTGTCCTGCAATCAACTTGGAGTCTGGAGTTAGTTACTCTCTCTGAAAGCATGCACTCAGGACAGGCTCCAGCTCCCTTCAAATGTGGAATAGTTAAATGGGCTTAGTAAATGGATTGTCAGTTTCCCTGAAGATTATTAGGCTTAACTAAGAAGTATTTTCTTTGAAGTTGTAAAATTAAGGACTGGAACTCATTTAAAGGCAGAACCCAAGATATTTCCTCTGCATCCAGACTGACACAAACTGAGCTAGTTGGTACGTACTTGAACAGCAGGGCTTCCTTACCAAACTCTTATCTGAATATACTGTAAGATTTAAAGGTTTTGACTGTGGGCAACAGACCAAAGTTAACTCCACACCAAACGCTTCGTGATGAACATCTATTTAATACATGATTTCCTCTCTGGCTGCCTTCCCATCAATGGTTTATCCTTATTTCTCATTCAGCTGCACATTGTTCTCCGCTTTTTCAAAACAAGTCTTTCTGTTTTGTGAATCTAATTAATGTCTCCCCCTTAAAAGGGAAATAAAAAGAAAAAACCTTTCAAAATACAAAATGCAGAGAAAGATTTAATCTCCAACAGTTCAATTCTTCCTGTCATTGCCAAGAAATGTATTTTCAGATATCACAAGGAAATGATGCAACACATTGGCCAAGCCTAAAGCAGTGCTACTTTTCTTGCGGTTTTTGTTGAGTTAAAGAGGACACTGCTCTTGTTACAGAGCTATGTTGTACCCTGGTTGTTCCCTTTGACTGGTCACTGTGCCAAGAAGGAAATGCTATTAGCCCAGCTCACCTTCAGGGGGAGCAACTGCCTAACTGCAGAGCTCAGCTTTGACTTGCAGCACACGGCCAGCAAATCGTGTGTGGGTTTTACAGGACATATCTTTCTGAAGGCCTAAAGTTCACAGCGTAGGTGAAGCAGCAGGCAGCCTTGTGAGGCATGCTATTAATAAATCGGATTTGTCATAAACACTGTCCTACTCATTTGGTTTGACATTTGTTGCCACAGACAAAATAACCCAATGGAACTGGACATTTTTAATCAAAATGTACATATTGATTTCTTGATAGCTTTCCAATACAAAATTTTTCATGCATAGTGAATAGATTAATCAGAGAAAACCCTTGCATAACATTTATTTGTTATGATTTTTGTTTTATTTATGAATAACACTATTTGAAATCAGAGTACTGGGCTTAGATTTCATCCAATTTACTCTGTGTGTGAAGCCTGCATGTTCTGCTTGTGTCTGAACTGAGTTATCTCCCATGGTCCAAAGACATGCATAAGTTAAGTTAAGTGGACAGTGACTGTAGGGGTGTGTGATGGAGTGGCACCCCATGCATGTTTGGATCCTGCCTTGAGCTTGATGCTACCAAGATAGAATCTGATGGATTTGATTAAAGGAGATTTAAGAATGGATGGATTCCTTGTAGGTACATTGGACCTACCAGTTGAGGTGTGTCCATGGCTAGGTGGTTTGTATTGCTGGATCACCACTATTATGGATCTAGACCCATGTAAATCCAGCTCTCGCTGACAGCTGTGCTGCGTTCACATTTTTGTCTGCCCTGCTACTAATTTAAAGTAAAGTGGATATCGCATATAGAGTATTCATTACTATATGAAAAGATTTTCAGGCACAGCCCACACTAAAGTCTACTTAATTTTACATTTCATTCCTATATTACTTTAATCTTTAATTATGAAGATTTAATTCTCAAACTAATCCTGCATACAGGACAATCTTACTTTTTAAAAATATTGAGATATAGAGGGATGAGGGCTATCAGATACCAAATTATGTATTCTAACTGTTCTGGAAACTATGGTGGTTTTTAGGGTAACCGTTTCAGGCATTTGTGCATAAATCAGGTATGTCTTTGTCCAATAATCAATTTATTATTTAGCCTATTGAATAGTCACCTGTCGTAGTAGCATCATTGTATAAGGTAGGAACCAAATCTGGAGAGGAGTGCCAGTTCCTTACCGTTAACTCACTTGGGGTTACTGAACAGTTGTCAATCAACCTAAAACATGTAACCTTGGCATGTGAAAAATAAAAAAAGAACACCCAGAGAAAAATAAACGTAGAAATGATGAGAATGAGCAGTCTCTACCTAGACCTAGATCCTAAGCTGGGATTCAGACCTGAACTGTAAAGCTGTGAGGCAGTGAACCAGTCATGTCTTTGTGATACATGCTGTTGGTGAGTGGTTTTGAATCATTGCTAGATGTGAAAACCAGAAGACATGTAGTATGAAATTGTAATTTACTCTCATGTTCCACCTGGACACATATTTAAACATTCAGACCTTCAATACCATTAAATAAGGACTTCTGGTTACCTGTCAGTAAATGAATTCTCTAGTTGCACACTAAAGAAAGTAAAAAGAAAATGCCTAATACATTGGTTTAAAGTAGGGGAAAACCTCTACAGTGTGTTTAAAGTCAAAATGAAACAGCCGTATGCATCTTCACCCATACTCAGTCTCAATGGTGTGCAAATAATACAAGACAGTTTCAAGTGTTTTTTTATTCCATATAGTACCCTTTTTGGTAAGCACTATCATATACAAGTACAGTATTAGATAAAGTAGCAAGAAAAACCATGAATGAAATAACCATAGCACAATTAAGAAATTAAGTCAATTTAGGCAGCACCGTATTCCAACCTCATACTTTGGACAAGAATAAAAATCGATCTGAGTAGGCCTGATTCCCAATCTCACTCACACAAGTATTCAGCTTAGTTACACTGTATTTAAATTTCACTCTGTTTATGCATAAAGAAAGTACAATAATCAGAGAGAAGTGAAAATCCTTTGATTTTACCTGTAATAGATTCTGATTTATAAACTATATCGTAGCTGACATGGTGGCTACTTTTCCAGATAATCCAGAAATTTACTGGTGCATTATGATGCCGAAATAGCAGATGAACTAAAACAGATCAATGTCCTGGAAAATCCAGCTAAGTAATGAAGAGCTAGTCTTATTTTTGGGAAGCTATTGTGTCAACTTTTGTGTGAACAAATACTGTACATAAGACTTACAAGTCCAGCACTCTAAAAACATAATTCAAGCATTTTGTCAGACACTTATGTTAAGGTGAGTGTACACATTGTTAGAGGCTCGGCCGATGTTATGTATAAATCTGTGACTACCTTAATAAAAATAAAATAATAAACTTACAAAAATTTAGTGTTGTAGAAAAGTCTTTGCAGATAGCTGCATTCTTGTTTATTTTTCACAGTGAATTGCGTCAGCATTTTTCTTGAGTTCTAACAGTAAATACAGGAAAGTTCCTTTGTTTGGTGTTCATGGTAAATAAAAATGCCATCATCTGGCATTAAAATGTAATTGCCAAGGTTACTTAATGGAACCTAGCTTTGGTGATTACTATGACAGTGGAATCATAAGCTAACGGGTTCTACGAGCATATCATGCCATGATGTAAAGAAATTCCCGAAAACCTCCTTATTTATCAGATTATAAATGCATGTTAAGCCATTTATAATTCTTTGGGACTCCACTCACAATCAGAATGATATAACCTATACAAGAAGTTGCATTGCTCATGAAAGGCTGATTTATAGTGCAAAAAAAATTTAAATTTCCATTTGCAAACTATAAAATCCAAACCTTTTTGACTAGCAATGTCCTTCAGTTTATTAGTGGGACCATGCTGTAATAGTTGCACTGTGACACACTCAGCATAATGGTCTCCAGTCTGTAATCTTCAATGCCCATTAGCCTCCATGTACAGCTGATTTAACAGCCTTAGCAAGTCAACAGTATGGATGGCACAGTTCTGGGTAATAGCTTAGGTGCCCTGAACTCTATAACAGACAGAAAGATCCCTTTCATCCTCGAAATGATCAAATGATTCTTGACAGCAAGAAAGACAATTTACTGTATTTGGAATTTGGGAAAAGAGAAGTAGAAATACTTTTAGGTTGATTGAAAAAAGAGAGAAGTCAAATGACAAAGGTTTCAAAATGTTCAATAGTTAGCCACCACAACAAATTGGCAAAGCCAGCTCATAATCACAATGCAGGCAAACATGTGAAAACCTAAAACCAGAAATAAATTTTCTTGAGAAACTATTCCTCTAGCCAACAAGTCATTTCTTTGATTTAAACAAAGTTCTGCTTTACTGAGTGTTCAGTACATCCTTAAATAAAATGGCAGTCAAAACCACCTGACTGGGTGATGTCATATATATGTTGTTATGACCTGCTTCCTTTAGATTTTTTTTCAGGGGAATTACAGCTTTTTCTTTATAAATCTGAAATCTGTAATGTAATTTAATCTTCCAGGTGTTTTTCTTTAAGTGCAGTAGTTATTACATACCATGCAACCAAAATGCTACTTTTGGGTACAGTAGTGTTAATGGTATTTTGTTTACAGTTGTGATAATTTTGGCATTTAGGGGTGTGCTGGGAATGTGCTGCACGTGACGTCATCAATGTGATGCTTCAAAGGGTGGAGCCATGCATTTCATGGTGGTCCGAGACTGCAGATTGAAACTTCAGATTTTGACATGCGTGTTTTTCCTGGTTTTGTTCTTCTTTTGAAGACTTTTTAAATTACTGTTGTTGACAAATGACAGGAGTGATTTTTTGGATAAAAAAGTTAGATTAATCTTAGTTAGTCAATTTTTCCTCTGTGGCAGCACGCATGCAAGCATGTAAGGAATGCACCCTAAAAACGCATGTCATCTTCATCACCAGTTCTAAAATGACAACCTTTAACAAACTCATTATAATGTTACTCAATAAAAACAAAATTGGATATTTAATATATACAAAAAACATTTTTTTTCTCCTGCTTTTACTGGCTTTGACCCTTTCCTGTTATCTATCTATCTATCTATCTATCTATCTATCTATCTATCTATCTATCTATCTATCTATCTATCTATCTATCTATCTATCTATCTATCTATCTATCTATCTATCCACTGTTTTTTACATATATCTGTTGTCACTCATGTTGATAGTAATTACTCTCCAAGTCAGGGGTTCACACTGTCATCTACTGTCTCTCTTCTACCTCCCTCTACAGCAAGAATGATTGATGGACAGGCCTCCAATGATGTCATTTCCAGTTTCCAGTCTACTTATGTTGATCCCAAGTTTTATTAGCAACAGCTTATTGCAGTTAGTGGAGAACTTGAACTATGTTTACAAAAAAAGTAATTTTCTTCTTAAAGTAAACATCAGTAAATATATTGTTTTGATTTGTGTATCCATTTGGACTCAGGCATTAGCTTAATAACTGTCCTTCAAATTGTAAATGTATAACTGTTAAGCAGAAAAACATAAAGTCACAAAATCACAACTCCAGCACCTTTTACAGTAGTTTACTTACACCTTTTACAGTAAGTCACTTAACTGGCCAATAGCTAACTGTATCCATTTATTTTTTTACCCACTGAATTTAATTGTGGGGTTAGAGGGTTGGGTGCCTAACAAAGTGAAAATCTGGACAGTATGTGAATCTAACAGGGAAATTTTGTCATAAAGTAGCCCAACTCACAAGTCTTTAGCATGTGGGTGGAGAGCCCACACAGACACTTGAAGGACTTGTAAACTTCACAGACAGTAACTGGGTCAAGAATTGAATCCAATCTGATTAGGCTGTGGGGCAATAGTGTTAAGTATTGAGCGACCATGATGCTGGTTACACTTTACTACAATACGTTCTAACAATGGGTGATGGTTCAAGAAGGACTCCATCCCTGTTTGCTGTTTTATTTTTGTTAAGCTTGTTTATTTTGTTGATTATTTTCTATTTTGCTATGTTAATATTTTTACTAAGAACTAAACACATTGTGCTTTTTTAATTATGATGTTATTGTAATTTATATTAGTTCCGTTAGTTGTCTTCCTTGTTCTTTCTATATAGCTGCAAGTACAGATGCATCAGGACTGTGTTGAGACATTAGCTTCTACTTGTGTTGTTCAGATTCTCTTCTTTTGGATTCTTCATTTGAAATTTATCAGTTCTCATTCTTTAATCTTCTCAAATTTTTGGATATTTTGCTATGAACTAGGCTAAAGTTTCTCTTTTTTCTTGGCTTTAGATTTTCTTCACTTTTGGATAGCTCCTTGAAGGCAAGATTTGGTAAACTCTTTAACTAACTTTTGAAACCAGTCAATGTTTTGTGTTTGAATACCTTTATTGAATAAATATTATTATCATTACTAGTCATTTAGCCCGTTACAATAACGGGCGCTAGAACAGTAGTGCATAAACATTAGTAGGAACAGTCTATATTAAATGGCAAAGGACTTTGACCTCATTCTTTTTGTTGGTCGTATTTTTTTTTCTTTCAGCCTT
Organism: Erpetoichthys calabaricus; assembly: GCF_900747795.2. Lineage (NCBI taxonomy): Eukaryota > Metazoa > Chordata > Cladistia > Polypteriformes > Polypteridae > Erpetoichthys > Erpetoichthys calabaricus. The sequence continues at coordinate 253,039,334 of NC_041395.2, read as the reverse complement.
TCTTTTGTTGATGTTTACTTGCTGAGTTGACCGTTCTTCGTGGGCTGCCGCCGTGTATTGTGTGTCTTTAATTTTCTGTGACAGTAATACTGTCCTGTACGGCTCTATTCAATAAGGGCGCCCACAAAAAGGCGAGCTTCAAAAGGGCGACCTCAATTGAGCGTGGCGAATAAAGGCGTTCGTAGATAATTTAGTTCAAATGGCTCTGAAATATGTGAAGAGCAACAAAGGTGCAGATCTTTATTTACGCACGCCTTTATTCGCTGCGCCCAATTGAGGTCGCCCTTTTGAGGCTCGGCTTTTTGTGCGCGCCCTTATTGAAGGATGCCTGTGCGCGCTCTTATTGAAGGATACCGTCTTGTACGTCCGCTGGCTTGTATGTCCGTAATATACCTTTAATTTTCTCTGCCGGTAATACAGGCGTGCACGTCGGTAATATGCCTTTAATCTCCTCTGACAGTAATACTGGCTTGTATGTGGCTATAATATGCGTCACTGTATTGTGTACCTTTAATTTCCTCTCGCAGTAATACTGGTTTGTATTTCCGTAAAATGCCTCTAATGTTCGCTGACAGTAATATCGCACATCGCACCGCATGCGCACTTCATCAGAAGACACCCACACACGGACACCTGGACACACATAGGGATTTTATATATATAGATAAGAAACACTGTTTTGATTTTTGGGTCAGATGTTTTAAGAGTTTCTTTCTCCAATTTTGAAGTTTATTGTCCTGGCCTTTTTGAGTGAGCAGACCCAGACATATGTTGAGTTTCAGAACCACTTTGGGTTTTGTGTTTTTATAAGTCTAGTTTGGTGTTTTGGGGCTCTTTTGAGTTTTATGAAGCTAACTAGCAAAATAACCGCACTTCGCAGCGGAGAAGTAGTGTGTTAAAGAGGTTATGTAAACATATATATACATATACATATATATACATATCTACATATACACACATCTACATATACATATATATATACATATACACATCCACATATATATACATATATATACACACATATCAACATATATATAAACATACATATACACACATACATACACACACACATACACATATATATACATACATACATAGTGCGTTGTAACACGGGCTGTGATTGTTACATGGGAGGGAGACGACAAATCACAGCTTCCCGCTTTCTAATCGGGCCTGTGATTGGTGCTTTGACGAATGCCCAGATCCCACAGTATGTCCACTTAGGAGAGGCGTTAGGCAAGTGTAATTGAATAGCGGTGCTGCAAGTTTAGCTTTACACCTGTTTTTAAGGCTTATTGACTGAAAGGGGCTTTCATGAAAAAACAGGGCTTTGCTACAGGATACACCCTCCACAAGTTAAGGAAGTAAAAATAAAGGTATATATTTCTGTTTTATTTAAACCTTTTAAGTCTGTATGCGGACGGCATGGTGGCGCAGTGAAAGGTGCCAGTTAGGAGACCCGGGTTCGCTTCCCTGCGTGGAGTTTGAATGTTCTCCCCCGTGTCTGTCTGGGTTTCCTCCGGGTACTCTGGTTTCCTCCCACAGTCCAAAGACATGCAGGTTAGGTGCATTGGCGATTCTAAATTGTCCCTGGTGTGTGGGTGTGTGTGGGTGTGTGCACCTTGCGGTGGGCTGGCACCTTGCCCAGGGTTTGTTTCCTGCCTTGTGCCCTGTGTTGGCAGGGATTGGATCCTGTATTTAGGATATAGCGGGTTGGATAATGGATGGATGGACATTTGTATGCATAGCCCCGTTTGCCCGTTTTCGTTTTTTTTTCTTTCTTCAGTAATATTTCAGCAAACCCGGAGCTTGTCAGTTCAAATCCTGGTACTGACACCACTGTGTGACCCTGAGGAAGTCACTTCACCTGCCTGTGCTGCAAAAAACAAAAGTAATGTAACAAATTGTACCTCAGATGTTGCAAGTTGCTGGAATAAAGGGATAAGTAAAATAGATAAATATGTATTATACACATAGGAACTATTCATTTATTTTCAGTTAAGTCATCTGCAGCAAACCTTTATAAATGAGGGTTTCTCCTTTTTAGATAGTGCAAACTGTTTCTTCTTCATTGAGGTTTTCTCTTGGAGAGCTTTTTTCATTTCATTGAAAATTAAAGCAGCAGCTGCCAAAATATGTAGCTTTCTTATTAATTTTTCAACATTGTGTAAAATAACTTTATAAAGTAACATAAAAGGTTTAAATACTGGTTATCCTTTTACACTAAAATATTACTAAAGACATACAAAAAAAGTAAAATGCATATGTTGTTTTTCTTTAAGGAGATTAAATATTACTGAAGAAAAAAAAAAAACTAAAACAGCCAAATGGGGCTATGCATACGAACTTAAAAGGTTTAAATAAAACAGAAATATATACCTTTTATTTCTACTTCCTTAACTTGTGGAGGGTGTATCCTGTAGCAAAGCCCTAACTTTTTTCGTGAAAGCCCGTTTCAGTCAATAAGTCTTAAAAAGAGGTGTAAAGATATTGATAATACGCTACGCAAACGCATCAAGACATGCAATCGTTTAAATCAAGGCACGAGTCGAAAAACACCATCCGATACTATTAGTTAACGATTAACACATTTCTATATGTATTGTAAGCATACAATACAACTGATAATATGTTGCGCTTATTTATCTGGTGTACCGACATTTTTGTGCGTTTAACGGCTGAAATCTAACATGGTTTGTGCCCTTCAGAATGAAAACAGTTTGCATTTACGTTTTTACTAAAAAGCGAGCTTTTAAGCCTGAGAAATCACCCCGTAAATGCACACGTTTAATTCTTTATCACTTCAAACAACTGAACTATCCAGAACATTTCAGGCATACATCCAGCATTCAAACTATGTATAAAAAGCACAACTGTTAAAGGAATTCAGCATTTTTTAATTGAAAATGTTCCTTTAATCCTCAACATGTCTCAATGAGTCGTTCTGGTGGTTTTACTTGACGTTTTGATCTTCTGGTTAATTGTGCTTGCAGTTGAGATGTTCTTTCCTGATTTATACTTGTTTTCTCGTTAATATTTGTTTCGCTGGTGTTAGTGTTCTGATTAGAGGTTATTGGTCTTTTGATGTCTCGACAGTTTCTTCTTAGAACAGCTCCTATTACGCAATTCCGTCACATACTGGTCTATTGTTTCTCCGCTTTTCTGGAAACATGTAAAAAACTTGTGCCGCTCAAACGTCACATTGCGCTTTGGGTTGCAATACGTTTCGAATTTTTCAACTATTTTGTTCAATTTCATATTGTCTCCATCTTCTTCAAACTGAAAATTGTTATACACCTCTAGCGCCTCTTCGCCAATTACATGTAGAAGCATAGATGCTTTCATTTTTTCACTTTTCCTATCTGCTTCAATCGCAGCAAGATACAACTCGAATCTCTGTTTAAATCTTTTCCAATTTTCAGCTACATTTCCCTTTAACTGGAGATTTGGTGGGGGCTGTAATCCTAACATATTTTTTTTTCTCTTTTGCTAGAACGTCTTACCGCTTTCTGACCACGTTTTCGGGTTACTCACAGACACGAGACTCGTTCAAAAGCTGAACCTCTTCTTCACATTCCTCTTCCATTCCGCCACTTCTGACGCCATGTAGTGATCTTGTTAGGTTCGTAGTTTAATCAATACACAGGATTGAAAGATACAATAACTTTTTAATAGACAGACTTTAGAGACATTTACTGTACAAGTTACTACTCGTTCTTTAGTTCACGCCCATTCTCCCACTTGCGTCGGCATTCCCAGGCATTACTAATCATTCTGTAAGTATCCCTTAATAGACCTTACTAATCAACTATCTTTACAAAATCCAACGTGCTTTGTGCCCTTCAGAATGAAAACAGATTGCATTTACTTTTTTAATAAAAGGCGAGCTTTTAAGCCTGAGAAATCACCCCGTAAATGCACACGTTTAATTGCACGTGTTAATATGTATGCTTACACAGTATTAAACCCACCAAGACATGGAATGGTTTAAATCAAGTCGCTGCGCTACATTCTTCCAGATCGGCCCCAAGGCGTTTCACGTGATTACGTAGGAGGCATGATGACGCGATACGCGACTCCGCCCCCGTCCATTACAGTATATGGACAAAAAAGAGGTTCCAGTTATGACCGTTACGCTTTGAATTTCGAAATGAAACCTGCCTAACTTTTGTAAGTAAGCTGTAAGGAATGAGCCTGCCAAATTGCAGCCTTCCACCTACACGGGAAGTTGGAGAATTAGATGAGTGAGTGAGTGAGTGAGTGAGTGAGTGAGTGAGTGAGTGAGTAAGTGAGTCAGTCAGTCAGTCAGTCAGTGAGGGCTTTGCCTTTTATTAGTATAGATAAAACCACAAAATGAATCTCTGGATAAGGTGCCAGACTGCTGACAACCCCACTCTTGCACATACCCATACTCATACTTCTACAAGGCTAATTTAACCTACAGTAATTAATCTAGAACATCCTTCTTTGGGGATGTAGGGGAGTGCTCAGAGAAAAATGTGGTCTGATTTGAGAAGATCAGGGAAACTTTAGACATTCAACAACTTGGCATAGGATTCAAACTCAGGATGATAGATCTGTGAAAAAAATATATATTTTCCTTTTTAACAAAATTAGTGCCTTTGACCTGTTTGTGAAAACATTTCAAGGAACAATTTAAGAATCAGCAACTGCCACCCTTCATACTATTTTTTTAATTAAAATTGAAAACTGAGACTTTTTTATCTTCTGCAATGTGTCTTATAACAACTTTCTTATCTTTAAGTGACTTCTGCTTAAAATGTAAATGATTAGAAAACAAGTCAGCCGTTAAGAATGCTAACACAGATAATTCGTGTCTATTTTTGATCCTACAGACTTACTCTTCTGCGTCAAAGAGCTGTTAGAAGTGCACACTCAAGATCTACTTTGAATTGCTTGAGTAGCAAAAATTAAGAGTCCAAGACTTAGGTGACACAATTGAAAACAGCATATACTTTGAATAAAGCTCTCTGAAAGCCTCTCTGCAGTGTGATATGATGCATGGACCTCAGCTCTAATAAATGTAACTTTCAATTTGACTAACATTTTTTGTAAGATAGTTCATAAAGGCAACCCCGTATGACTCTGCACTTAGTGCATTGGACTTCTTCTTCTTCCAGCTGCTCCCATTAGGGGTTGCAACAGCGGATCACCTTTTTCCATATCCTCCTGTCCTCTGCATCTTGCTCTGCTACAGCCATCACCTGCATGTCATCTCTCACCACATCCATAAACCTTTTCTTTGACCTTCCACTTTCCTCTTGCCTGGCAGCTCTTTCCTTAGCATCGTTTTCCCAATACTGTATACCTAGCATCTCTCCTCTGCACATGTCCAAACCAACGCAATTTCACCTCTCTGACTTTGTCTCCCAACCGTCCAACTTGAGCTGACCCTCTGATGTCCTCATTTCTAATCCTATCCATCCTCATCACACCCAATGCAAATCTTAGCATCTTTAACTCTGCCAACTCCAGCTCTATCTCCTGTTTTTGGGTCAGTGCCACCGTCTCCAACCCATATAACATAGCTGGTCTCACTACCATCCTGTAGACCTTCCCTTTCACTCTTGCTGATACCCGTCTGTCACAAATTACTCCTGACACTCTTCTATATCAATTCCAATCCAATTCCATCCTGCCTGCACTCTTTATAACCTCTCTTCCATAAACCCCATTACTGTTGATCCCAAGTATTTATACTCATCAGCTTTCGCCAACTCTACTCCTTGCATCCTCACCATTCCACTGACTTCCCTCTCATTCACACACATGTATTCTGTCTTGTTCCTACTGACCTTCATTCCTCTCCTCTCCAAAGCATATCTCCACCTCTCCAGGGTCTCCTCAACCTGTTCCCTACTCTCGCTACAGATCACAATGTCATCAGCAAACATCATAGTCCACAGGAACTCCTGTCTAACCTTGTCTGTCAACCTGTCCATGACTATTGCTAATAAATATTTGGTGTGAAATGAAAATAAATCAAATTCAAAGTGCAATTATGAAGCTAGTATAAAATGCATATAAAATGCAATGTGAGTGTATATACAATATATAAAATCTAAAATAAGTGATCAGACGTACAACAGAAGAAACATAAGGTTGGTTGGTGGTGGAAACAACTGGAGATGCCAGAGGATCAGAGCTTGGTGGGTGAATCTCTTACTACTCATCTCTTACCACTCACCACTTACTACCATTATTCATTGCTCTTCATTTTAAAGTTTGATCTTTCAGTTATAGGTCTCCAAAGTTGTGGAATGATCTGCCTACTAATATAAGAAATGCCCCTTCAATCTCAGCCTTTAAATCCAGGCTGAAGACTCACTACTTTAGTACAGTATACCCTGACTAGAGATGCTGTTTAGCTGTACATATTGCATTTCTCGTTGTTGGTCATTTATGCAGAAATATAAGTATTACAATATTTTTAAACCATTACTAACACTCCACTATTCTTTTTCTTTTCTCTGTATCTGGATGTGGTAATTAGTGCCACTTCTCTATTGCCAGGCTGCTCTCCTGCATTTGGAAAGCTCATCTCAGGAAAGCTGAGGAACATTGGAATCACTGGATGGACGAAGATTCTCTCATCAGATTGGACTTCCAGCACAGACTCCACTATAGAAAACCCTGGAACCTGTAGGCAGCTAATTAGCTGAGGTCTTCAGAACTGTGACATTACTTTTGACTGTCTCTTATACAATTTTAATCTCCACCATTGTCAACTGACAATAGTTCATCCGTTATTTAATGGACAGATATTGTTGGTTTCCATTTATGTTTAATCAGTCCTACCATTTTCTTTGTGTGTTTTAACAAATCTGCATTTATATGTGTACCAGTTCTGTTTTTAGTAATTAGTATAATCCAAACATGTTTTTTAATTGAGAATTGTTCACATTGCTCTGTGCCTGAAATCAGTGAAGAGCTCTATGAAACAATACATTGTATTGCATTGTAAATGGTGACATGCAGTACTATATATTATCACACTTGTTGAAAATGTCAATGTGTGCCATGATGAATGCCCCTTCACTTCAAGGACAGCTCCAAGCTTGGCTTGGTTGCTGTCATTACAGCTTTCAGAGCCTCAAAGGATTCAAACCTGGAAAGATAATATATATGGATGCACTTTCTGGGAAAAGTCAGTCCTGCCTATAGCACCCTAAGGCACAGAACTACACTAACAAGATAAAATCATGGTGGACTTTTTTACCACCTATTGAATTTTCTTAGCCTGTTCACAAATCAAGGCCTTGGGAATCAATGTAGAGTCAGTGATTAAATTTACATGTCTATGAGATTTGACAGTAAACACCACGGTGCTCATATGAAAACTTACAGGTACACTTAACTTACAGGATCACAGTGTTGGGAGTCAGCAACACTAGCTACTGTACCACTGTGCCAGAAAACTTAATTTTAACTCACCTGATTGTGATTATGCCTGACAGTTCAATAAAACACATTTGTCACTAGTCACAATGGAGCAGAAACATATAGTACATAAGTCAACTTTTCAAATAAAAACAAACATGTATGTATCATATATGAAACACAACATGTACCAAACAGAAGAACATAACAACACAACAATAAATTTGATTTTTTTTTTCACAATATCTCAATGGAAAACTTATTAGTTCATGTCTATTGCAATTTAATAACAGAAAACCTTGATGATTCACATGCCAATTAATGACACAGTAAGGTGGATAAACCATCGGCTGGAGTACATAACATACTGTAACTTTCTCAAAACACACTTAATCCACTTCCAGGCCTTGGAGTGCTGGATTCTGTCCTGACAGGCATTGGATGATAACCAGGAACAAATCCTAAACAATGAAACAAACTTCTGAAATAAAGCTCACATTCTTTTTTCCCCCCAAGTCCCTGTAGTTTAATCCACTTTGTTACATCATTTTATGAAAGAAGACTTTTTAAAAACAGATTAATAGTACAAGATGGGTGTTGACAGAAAAATAAGCATGCATGATTATGCAGAAATTAACATTTGGCATCTACACTGTGAAGATCTATACTGAAAATTCAACACTATCATATTCAATATCTTATTTGTTTGGAATGCAAATTACCTACTTCATCCTTATATTGTTTCAACTTAACAATAATCCCACGCATTATTCAATTCACGGTGTAGGTGGCAGGTATAATATGGAGTTTCCCTTCAGTAAAACTTGCTAACAGTAATACTTCAAAAAACTCCAGTCAGCACTGCTTCTCAAAGTACAACATATCACTTCAGTCACTTGTGTCGCTGGTGTTCCAGGTGGTGAAAAGATTTGCTTTTGTTTGGATTGCTTTTGCATTTTCTAGTCTTTCTTGGTTTTTGTCTTGAAGATCAACTCATGAGGCATGGGTTTGAAACCTACCACTAACACTTTGTGAGGAGATATGGAAGCTAAAATGCTCTTTAACCTCTCTAGTAAATATTACAAAGTGGGTCATAGGGACGAAGAAGGCACATGTCAATGATGGGAATCATACAAAGTATAATAACAGGTGCAGCAGGTGTATTGAATTTATAAAAAAAAGATGTTCATCATGACAAATTAAAAAAAAAATTAAAAATTGTAATATCCAAAGGAAATCCCCCCGTACATGTGTAAAGCTAAATTAAATAGCTGTGGCAATGGACCTTCTGCAGTGTGCTGGCTAATTGCTACAAAGAAGTAAATGTCTGCAAAATAAATAGCTATAAATAAATAATCCACTACTGAATGACTGTGGTCCCTTTATTTTTGGCAATGCACTTTATATAAAAGTAAGTGCAGCGTCACTGTCATTTTTTTGTAATTTATACCCTGGTCCCTTACACCGGGAGTGCTTATTTAAGGCTTTAAAGTGTGCAGTCAAGAATTACCTCAGATCCCCATTAAAGACACTTGCTTCTTGCTGGCAGTTTATGTTTTGTTCCCCCTGATACATTGGTGGTTGCTTATTTAGAGTTTTGGAATTTTTACTTTTGATTTGTACTTTTTGCCTTTTCAACTTTGTAATGTTTACATGGCTTCTGGGTTTTTTCATTAGATGTTTAGTTACATATGTTCTGTTTCTTTATTGCTTTAATTTGTTAACTGACATTTTAAAATTTTGTATTTTTAAATTTTGATGTTTAATTTGAATACGTCTAATTAAACAATTAATGTTTTGTGTTGGGAAGTCTTTCTTTCGGCTTTGGCATTCCAATTTGGGACACTGTGTAACAGTCTTGAGTTCATAAATGAACAAATAAGTCTGGCAGGCACAATTCATACATTATATCAGGAGCTGAAAATCCACGTTTCGATGCATTTTGATGTCAATGGTTGCCATTATAACTACACTTTTGCTGTCCTCTGCATCTTTTGTAGAGGGCATTAGTGGCATTTTAATGTGAAAGAACTAAGATAAATAACACTACATTAGAGGAAGATGCATCATTAGTGTAGCCAATAATTTCTGCAATATGATTTTAATTTTCTTTGCAGTTTACTGTCCCATTCGGGCTGATAGATTGGAGCATTTTCAGATTCCCCAATCCAATTCATGGTTGACTGGAATGTAAGATTTTGTGTTAACTGTAACTCTGGCCCTGAGCAAATCACTTAACTTTCCATTCCATTTCCAACTGTAAAAATACCCATGGAGCATTATAACATAACATAAATGTAAGTGGCCTTGGGTATCAGCCCTATTTAAAGTAATAGCTTTAAGCCAGTTCATACTAGGTCATGCTGAAGGGATCACATGATTTCCAGTCATAGACATCCCCATTGGAGGTGCTGGAGATGATTTATGTGAACTTGTGTTCTCCGCCGACCAACTCAGCACATTTCCAGTGCAACCTTCATGTGGACAAGCTGATTAGAATGAATTAAAAAACAGAAACACCAAAGCTGTAAAATGGAAAGCCTGTTTTCAGCTTTGAGTATATTATTAGAAATATATTTAAGAAAAAACAAGTAAAAATATGTTAAGATGGAAGCAGTTCCTAGAAAATGCAGCACAATGAGATTTTTGATTGTATGTTCACCAGATACTAATGACAAAAGTATATTGCCAATATAAGACTAAATGTCATTATCAACCTAAATCTCGATGTCTTTGTTGGACTGGACAAGAAGGGGACTTTGGTATGTTATCAGGTATCACCTTTGAATTTTATTCTCAGCGCCTGTGTGTTAATTTTCCATTGTTACAATGGGTAGAAAAATGTTACATACACCAAGTTATAACCAACACCCAGTAAATTAGCCAGTTTCCAAATATAGGTAGGAGATGAAAGGATTTTAGATAGGAGAGTGAACGGTAGGGTTTGTGTGGCATTATAGTACCGTGGGGTTGTGAAAGTGCAGGTAAGGAGTACTGAATGAAAAAGTGGCCATACCTCGAAGAGTAAAAAGTAAAGGTGCCAATACTGCATACATGCCGGTACACAGGAAAAGCTCCTAGTACTCCGAACAGCAAAATGGACATGTGCCAGTACAGAATACCAGTGGGTACCAGCCCACTAGGAGCACTGATGGGCACACCAACTAGTTCACTAAATAATGGGAGGACTAACCCATAAATTTTGCTCCATCATTTGGCATTTGTTGTTTTGCTTTAAACTGTTCTGAAACTTTTTTTTAATGTGAGTTTGTGTAACACCCTGAATAGAGGATACCGCTTAAAGCATTGGCAATATTTATTTTGTATATTTTTTTTGTAATTTTACAATAGTTATTTATGGGACTAATCAGTTGCATTAAAGTGTGTATGAACTCCGACTGCATTGCTGCAAATAACTAGTACCTACATAGTGATACACTGGAATGGGACAACTTATATTTATCCAAAGAAGTTGCCCTAAACAGTTTTAAAAGTTACAGAACTTACAGGATCAGCAACAATAATAGCATAGTTAGACAAACAGATAGATATGAAAGGCACTATAACGGCTAGATAGCTAAGTAGTCAGATAAAGGCTCTATCTAAGATATAATAGATACATAAAAATAAAAGGCAATATAAAAGACAGATAGACAATGCCACACACAAGAGAAAAGTCTGTTTATTTTAGGGTCAGGCCTTTTGGATACACAGGGAAGGATATGAGCTTGGAACAGCAACCTAATGGTTCTCTACTTCCTCCCTCAACTCAGAAGATCAGCCAGAAGGACCTGACAGTACTGGTGCAGTCTACCTGAAATACTGGAATGAGTAGGACCAACATTAGGCATCCCTTCAAACAAGCAAGAGAATGAGATACATATGTATTGTTCATGCAAAGAGCTTTAAAAATGAGCAAACACTCACAGCTCCCCAGATTTTTCTGACATCTTGTTTCTGTTTGTTTAAGTTCCACAACAGATAAATACATATGAATGGCACTATGAAGGGTAGACAGAAATATTGATTGGTAAAGGCACATCTATCTATCTATCTATCTATCTATCTATCTATCTATCTATCTATCTATCTATCTATCTATCTATCTATCTATCTATCTATCATACACATTGCACATTTTCTATTTTACTCTTTAAATTTAGCAATCCCAACCTAGCAAGGCAAAGATGCACATTACATGCATAGAGTATTTTTGTATAAGTAGGTATTTACTAAGATGAGTAAGGGACTGTCCCAAGGAAACTTGCCCAATAGATACAACTACAAGGACAGTGGCAGAACACCTCTGCATGACCGTGTCTGCTATGGGTTGGAAATTTTGCAGACAGTATATTCCATAACGTTAACTTTAACTGAAAGGGCCAGAATATTAATTCTGCTGAATCAGTTTACCATTCCAGTATTGTTGACACTAATCTGCTGTTTAGTTCTCACATTACTGCTTTATGCATCTAAGAAGGAAAGGAAATGTATGCTCTTCTCTCATTATTCTTGATTATTTATGCATTTATTTCTGTAGTGCTTTATTCAGAAAACTCTCATTTAAACTCTTTATTTGTAACTTTGAGTTAATACAAAATGCTGCAACAAGGATGCTTATTTAAACTTTGAAGTACAGCCTGTGAAGGCTAGGAGGTGCCAATGAGCCCCAAACCCCAATCAAGAACACACAAAATAGTCCCAAGTTCAAATTCCTCTCTCTCCACTGCACTGCTACTCCTCCAAGATGAATGTTGCCTTCCTTTCTCCCAGCTCCGACTTGCCTGGACAAGGCAGTGTGGCCTCTGTCATTGAGGACACAGGAGTACTTCTGGTGATTTGCCATAGCCAGTAGGAAGCACTTTTCAGGTTAAGAGAAGGCCAGAGAGAGCCTCCCCCAGCTGTGCCCTCTATCGTCCACCAGGGCTGCTCCCCCAGACTCCAACTCCCATGCAGCCCTGTGGGTGTCCAAACTGGGACTCTATATGAGGGACACTGCCACCTATTAAAGTGGGGGATGATCTTCTCCCTGCCTTGCTCTCCTGCCAGTTCTTGTACTCTTTGGGCACCCCAACCAGGACAGGGATCATATGGCATCCCAACCAGGTATTGCCCCCTTTTAGTCCATCCTTCCATTATGGCATCCTGGCCGGGTAAGGACTCCACTTCCGTCCTGGGTGGGAAGCCCAACCATCATATGGGGCATCTACAGGCCATATAACTCCTGTTCTACTTTGACTTAAAGTTATGTAAAGGGCCAGTTTGCAACCCACCATCCAACGCATAAAACTTTAAATAGATTGGGATCCACTTACTTAAAATAATTGATTAGTGTATATTATCCAGAATGTGTATTCATATCACAAGGTGACAGTCTCCTTAAAATACAATGGTTAAATAAAGATACTATGTGAGGTTGAATCATTAACTATGGGACCAACAAACAACAATGTAAGTGAATTGTTAGTGTAAGAAGTGTGCCATTGGTTTCAGCATTAAACTCATAAGACGCATGACTGTAGTCAGGCAGGTCCTCAGTAGTGCTGCTCATTTGCCTGTTCATGCTGTAAAAAGGTCTTTTTTTAGTTAAACTGTGCGACTGATCATTGACAGCTCTGCTTTTCTTTTTGGTTTTCCACTTGGTATCACTCCTACCATCACAGTAAATTGCTTAGCATTAAATAATCATTGTAGGTGTCAACTCTCATGTCTTTTCAGTGCACACATGACCTCAGTGGCCAGGGTCTATGATTGCAACACTGGGTGCAAGGCAGGAAACAACACTGGACTGGGCACCATTCCATTGTAGGGTGTACTCATGCAAATGCCTACACAGGGCTAATTTGAAATCACCAGTTTACCCAGACAGAACGGTTTTAATAAAGTCAGTTGAAAAACATGATACCCAATGGAAAAGCTACAGAACCACAGAGAGAGACTATGTCTCCAAACCAAACATCATAAACTAGGGATACCTAAGCACAAAACCCTGGCTTGTAACAAAAAATTACAAATGTAGAATCTTTATTATTAAAATATTTATTAATTAAATTAAAATTGACATTCACACTCCAATTGTAAACAATGTCCCAATATACAAACCGAAAGGATATTTGAAAAAACAAAGCAAAAAGGTTGAAGTCCAGAAAACAAAAGCACAGAATAAACCCCAAAAACTCACCAATGCCAGTGCATTGAATGAGGGTTTTCCTCTTCCTTTATAGGTCTGAAGTCCCTTGATGGTGATGACCCAGGTCAAGGGAGACCACCCAAAAATACACATAGAAAAATATACTTAGGCATAAAGAAACTAAATAATCAATAATGTTAACATAAAAAATTAACATAACATAAGATAAAACAGACATAAAAAAAACTGAACCCAGGCTGGGAGGAACCCTGCCTGAAACTTAAAAACAAGGACTGAGGATCTGAGAAGCGGCTCCACTGCTGCATGTGAGCACCCAATAAAAATACAGTATGTTGTCCACTGTTTTTATTTTTTTAAGTCGTATAACTACTGTCACAAGAATGAATCTTAGACATCATGAAGGTTTGGGGCAGACACCAAGTTCAAGGGCTGCAAAAAAGAGGTTTAAATTGAACAGAGATGTTCACAGATGCGAGTCCAAAACAGAACTAAAGTTATTGAGACAAGATGGCGGCTTTAAAGGCCAGTCAAGGAAATGACGTCATCTGGGATGTCGTCGGGACCGGACATGGCGGCATAATCGGGGGCTGAAACCGGAAGTGATGTCATCATTTGGCACCTGTAAAGCGGAAGTGACGTCATCATGAGAGCCGGACCCAGAAGTGATGTCATCAGTGGCGCCAGTACCCTGCGGGATTTCCCGTGGACGGTCTGCAAGAGATTGAGAGAGACAGTCAGCGCATGACGTCACCCCCTGGTCTGGAGTGGATTGCTATCATTTAGGCCCTTCAGCTCTCTTCCAATCGCACGTGTGTGACACTACTAAAATAAACAATTTAGCAGGGGATTTGTATGAAAATATCTGCATTTTATCATAATAAAACAGTCTTGATAAAAATATTAAATAAGATCATTTTATTTACTTTTTACAAATATTTGCACTATTTCAATAGACATCAAAACATTAAAAAAGCATTACCTCCACTCTTCACATGAGAGAAATTGCTTATTTACTGAACAGCCAAATCATCGTGTTACACTTCATATATGTAAGTTATTATATTTTATTGACAGAGCAAATAACACTTGATTTGGAAAATAACCCTAATGGTTGTAAAGCATGAACAACTAGAAATCAGAAGTTAGCTACATTATATTTAGATGTTGAGTATGGTGTCTTTCAGGACTCAGTACTCAGGCCCTTACTGTTTTCACTTTAAATTATTTTATTAGGATCTATTGTTATAACATAACATTCATTTCCACTCTTATGCTGATGATACTCAGCTACACCCTTTTTAGACCAAGTGACATTTTTCTTATAATGTCCTTAATTAATTACGTCAGTGAGTTAAAAGAGTGGCTGGATGATAACTACATGTCTGTGAATATACAGAAAAAAACAGAAATATTAATTATTGGGGGGAATGACACAGACCGCAATGAGATTCTGTCACACAGCAGGTCTAAACATTAGTTTTACTGAATCAGCACACGTCATAGGCATCACTTTTGACACCAGCATCTATCTATATATATAATTCACTAAGCCGCCGCCAGAGCAAGCAAGACACCCATGAAAGCACGCAAAATAAGCAAGACACCCATGAAAGCACGCAGAAAGGGGTGTGGATTCACTAAGCCGCTGACAAGTAAGACACCCATGGCGCATGCAGGAAGGAGCCACGCCCAACAACTCTAAGACCATTGGATACGACGACAACTCGCAGAGCCACACCCACCAACTCAGACGCGACGCCTCGGAAAAAACACCGTCATTTATGTTCGTTTGTGTTAGAGTACACATGGACCTCTGAGCCACGTTGACTTTTCGGTTACGACGAAATTCTACACTACAATTATCAGGAAGCAGTTAACCAAACTTTGTCTTTGCTTGTTATAAATGATGCTGAATCCCTCAAAGTTTATTTTCTGTAGAAGTTTTGTCTTCCTTATTCTCACTGCCTACTGGGTAATTTTTGCTGATTGCTTGATTTCGACTATATTTAAGCAAAAGTTTATGAATGTCTCTGTTTCTGCTTAGTTAAACACAGATGTATTCAAGCATGTAGATGCTTTATTTGTATTTCATACTTTGCCAGTTTTCACTTTAAATACTTTCATATTGTCCCATTTTGGTGAGCCTTTGCAAACTGTAGCCTCAGTTGCCTGTTCTTAGCTGACAGGAGTGGCAGCCAGTGTGCTGTCCTGCTGCTGTAGTCCATCTGCTTCAAGGTTCAATGTGTTGTGCATTCAGAGATGCTCTTCTACATATCTCAGTTGTAATGAGTAGTTTTTGGAGTTACTGTTGCCTTTCTGTCACCTCAAACCAGCCTGTCCATTCTCCTCTGACCTCTGGCATCAACAAGGCATTTGTTGATGCCGCTCACTAGGATTTTTTCCCTTTTTCAGACCATTCTTTGTACACCGTAGAGATGATTGTGCGTGAAAATCCCAGTAGATCAGCAGTTTCTGAAATATTCAGACCAACCATCTGTCACCACCAACAAGGCCATGTTCAAAGTTACTTAAATCACCTATCTTCCCCATTCTGATGCTCAGTTTGAATTTTAGCAGGTTGCCTTCACAATGTCTACAAGCATAAATGCATTAAGCTGCTGCCATGTGATTGGCTGATTAGATATTTGCATTAACAAGCAGTTGAACAGGTGTACCTAATAAAATGGCCAGTGAGTGTATATCTCTCCATAGAAGAATGTTTTGGAAGTGGTTTCTTAAAGATATACGGATTGACATAGATTATTATTTCCAAATTTAGTCCTACATGGCCACATTGGCTCTGTATTTTTTCCGACCCAAATCCTTAATTAGAAACCAATCCTTGCTAATAAAATAACTTACTTAATTTTATGACTTGTTAGTCTTTTCTTATATATTCCTGTAGATTTTTCCTTTCTGAAAATACCTTACAAATGATTTATGGCCTAGAGATGATTAGTAATTCTTATTCGTTCACTTTCTCTTTGTCTAACATTTCTTTCTAAACATTTTACAAAAGCCAAGTTAACTCAAATACTTGAAGATGATACACAGATGTAAATGAGACCACTTTAGATGATAAATTGCTAATTCCTTTGTCATTAACAATTGAGTTGTTTAAGACTTAAAGAAGCAATAAACAGCTAGGAATCTTAAAAAAAAAGTTAGTTAACTAAAATAAAGCAAAATACTTTTGCTTGAGAAATAATTGAGCAACAATTGTTTTTAATTAACTAATTGGATTGGAACAAAAATGTGTCGGTACCGTAGCCCATCAGGGCCAATCCTGGGAACCAGTGAAACAGGTTCAAGTTTTCTTTTAAATGATCACTGCACATGTTAACTCTTCAAGTAAGCTGCTGTCCATAGGTGAATTGGTGTGAGATTGTCTTTTGTAATGTGAGCACTTTGCACAAAAATGGAATCTTACACTCTGTGGCTTACATGTGTGAATCTTGTTTAAGCTCACAGACACAAACTTTTAAGTTCCGTACAGTATGTGGTATGATTTTATATATGTCATTTTTTCAGACCAGGATTAATTCATGTGTTAACATTAGTTTCTTGGCAACCTCAACAGGGGAAAATAATGTTGTGGCCACGTGTGCAGCACAGTCATATAAGTAAAGCGTTAGTGTAACCTTCTGAGATATCTTTGTGGTGTCATGTGGGTGACTGATGCATTCTGCTAGCCTTTCTTGATATAAGTATAGCTTTCAAATGAAAGAGCATCACAACAGCTCAGAATCCTTCCATCCACCCACTTACTGGAGCCAATTTGCCTATTACAAGACTATAGGGAATCAGGGCCTACGCTACCAGTATCATGTGCAAGGCTGGAACATGCAGAGCAGAGCACTCTTACACTCAAACAGAGCAATTTATATATTCAAATTAACTTAATTTACAGTATACGTATTTGGGATGTGATAGTAAAAGTGAACTAATTGGAAACAACCTGTACAGACATAGAGAGGGGGTGCTAACTCCACCCAAACAGTGTCAGGACAAGAAATAGAATTCAGGTCCCTGAAGTTGTGAGGCAGCAGCTCTGAGGAATATACCACCATGCTGTCCTGTGTGAGTAAACAAACTTTTGAGGTTTTATTGATAGCCACCTTCAGATGAACACTTTTTGCAGAGTATGACCGCAAGGGGGCACCACTGAGCCACAAATCTCAAACACAATTAGACCCAACAGAGTTCTGGGTTCAAATAAAGTTTTATTTCTCGAAGTACCTTAACCCCAAGCAAGTTCAAATAAACAATCCTCTCCTTCCACTTCTCCAGGTGAACTTTGTGTGCCTTTCAACACTGACTCACCGAAGTGAGGAGAGATGGCACCTTTTATGTTAGATCCAGAAGAACTTCCGATGTCATGACATAGCATGGCAAAAGCACTTCCAGGTCATGCCAAAACTCCCCAAAGCAGGGAGACCTTCTCCCGGCAGGGTTCTCTGGCAGCACCCAGGGATCCCAACAAGGTTGCCCTTCCAAACTATAGGTCTCAAGAAACCCTGCAGGAGTCCAAACTGGGACCATACCAGTGTAACACTGCCACCTTTTCCCCTGAAGGAATAACTGTCTCTGATAATCAGTCCATCTATTATATGATTGTCCTCACTGGGATAGGAACCTAGAGTCATCCTAGCCAGGTTGCACCTCCACTCATGTAGTACATCCATTCAGTAGCGCAGCGTGGGTGTCAGCCGCCCGGGGCGGAGGAAAATTCCGCCGCCCCCTTATTTAGGTATGGTTCAAATTTTTACAAGATATTATTATTATTTATTGTGAAATTTTGCCGCCCCCTAAAAGTGCCGCCCGGGGCGGGCCGCCCCTGTCGCCCCCACTACGCTACGCCACTGCATCCATTATGGCCTCCCTGCTGGGTAAGATCTCACTCTTTATCCCAGTCGGGATGACAGTCTATCTGTTTAAGCATTTACAACAGACACAAAGAATAATAGGATGCTACACGTGTTACAACATCATAACATATTACTTTTGTACAATTGAAAGTGTTTATGGACTTGAGTATGCGCTGACAAAATTGTAGAATCCCCAGAAGAAGCCAGTGGACCATTGTCTGTTATAATGGAATGCAGACCCCTGATAACTCTTTTCTTTTCCTTTCTTTCAGCAACTGACCCTATCTTAATTGTTAATATTTTAACACCAATATGTATTAGTTTAACTTGCCTGTTTACCATTTGTTTATTTTGATATGTATATTTGTGTCCGTGACTGTTTCCTGTTTTACTGTTATCACATTACAGCTGTAAATTTGTCTAAGCATTCTAAGTATGTAGTCAGTGTAGAGAGCAAAACTATATAAAACTGAAATATTAGAGGTTCATTCAAATATACTTGTATGTAAAGATATTTTATTTAATTTTAAGACCAATTTTAAAACATAATCACCTGCTAAATATTTCTGATTGTGCTCCATGCGTGTCTACCAAGTATTAAAAAGTAACAAGTCAACATGTCCTTAGTCTAACCCACATATTTTCATAAGGCTAATTTAAAGAAAGCTGTCAGAAGCAACATCCAAATAGCCATGTGACTTTGGCTTTGATAGAAAGACACAGAAACATTTTCTTATTGGTAGCTCTGCTGCTTTGCAGTAAGGAGACTGTGGAAGATTGTGGGTTCGCTTCCCGGTTCCTCCCTGTGTGGATAGCGCTTTGAGTACTGAGAAAAGCGTTAAATAAATGTAATGAATTATTATTATTATTATTATCAGCCTAAAGGAAGTTTTACAACTTTACGCAATCAAGGGTGTAGTGTTGCTTCCTCAAACATCCAAGATTTTGGTCAGATCTTTGACTAGGCAGTATTTGCATGTTCACCCCATGTTTGGATTTTATTTTGCAAGAACTTCAATTTACACCCACAGTCCAATGGCTGGTGGTTACAACTTTATGCCACAGTAATTGTCTTATTTTAGGAATAGTTTTAAGTGTAATGTTTGTTTAAATCTTATGTTTTTTGGAAATGTATGAAACAGCCAATGTTTTTGTAATTACATTTTCTCTTGTGACGTGCTGCTTTTCCCTGAAGGCACATTACATAGTATGAATGTCATCTCAAAACTAATACTTTAACATACTGTTTGACAAATCTGAAACAAATATGAAAGCCTTCATTTAGACTGCATAATCATAAAGACTAGACTTAAACACAAATGTTCAAATTGTGATTCAAATGCAACAATTAAGTGCAATATTGCGAAGTGCTGCAGCTGAAAAGTGCCTGTCAGTTTTGAATGAAATAAACAGCCTTTTGCAAGTAATATTTCTAATTATACAGCCTGAATGTGGGATTTTCAGCTTCCTTTTGCCTTGATAAATGGAACTTGTCATCCCACCAATGCTTGATTGCAAAGCACATTAAATCTTGTATTTTTTTTTTCATTTGATAAAAACAGAAAAAGCTATTGCACAGCTGCAAAACCATATTAACAACAGTGAGTGTGACAGGCTATGATGCCCATAAAGAAAAGACATTATTGTCCATGTTATCAAAGTTTCCTTTAATACAAAAAAGCACAGTATTGCATTTTAAAAATGGTATTAAGAAATAATAAATGCAACTATAAAGATACAAACAACTTTAAAATACATTCTGTGGAGTCATGTATAGCTGCTTGGCATTGAATCAGATGTCAGATTATTATTAGATATCTCACTTTTGGTATATAATTTGGTTCTGAATTATTCTGCTTTATTTTAATTGCATATTTCTAATTATTAAATCTGAAGATTATATTTTACAACATCATTGACATCACCACAATACCATTTTTATTATTTGTTTTTCTGCTTTTTGCCACCATTTTGTTCTCTTGTTGTTAATTGGGGCTTTGCCTGTTACCAATGATTTGACACATTTCTCGTCCCGCCGAACCTACATAAGATGGTGCAACAATATCACAGGCATCCAAGATTATCAATTACAATTTAAAAAAAGCCTTTTAATTTTTATTTAGTTTGGTAAGGTTATTAGGTAGGTTTCTGAACTTTCTGCTCCTTTACCTTTGAATTTATCAATTTGGCCACTATTGGTCAGTTTTGTTTTTGACTTATGGCATTCTTAACTTGTTTTGTATTATGATTCTTACTGCTCCATTATAGTATTTCATCTCATGATCCAAATTATTCAGTCTTTGTCTCTTTTTCTTATGCTTTCATCACAGTCTCCAGTTTTGCGATTTAATCTCCATACTTCAGTTAGAGCCATGCTGTTATTCTGTTATGGATGCACTACATAATACTCAATGCACCAATATGGTGAAGGTTTTACAATAATTTAATGCAGGATCATGGAAACAGAAGCATACAATGAATACATATAACCACATGATGTTTACCATCAAGTTTGATCCTAGTCTGAGTAAAACTGTGGCTACCACTATTACCACACACATTGAGAGACTTGGATTTGAATTCTGGTCTCATCTTTCTCTGCGTACTCCATTTTTTTTTTCTACTAGGGGGCTTTGCCCCCTGCTCGCTTTGCTCACCAATCCCCCGGCCTGCGCTACGCACCAGCCACTTCACGTCTCTGCCACTTGCGTATGTGGATTTCACTTTCATCAAACAACAAATCTTTTAATTCTCGTGGATAGGCCTCTTCATTGGGAAGAAACATTACTTTTCCCTGATGGCAACACGAATTAGCCAAACAATATCTACATACTTCAGTCATATCACATACTGTATGTCCATATAGTCAATCTCTTTTCACTGTTCCGTTATTTCACCGAGTAATAATTTCTGTTTGTTAGCACTAATGCGATCTTTAATATCAGTTTTTTAAGACTTACAAATTTTGGTGTTTTCATAATCTCTAACCTGCTCTGCATGTGTATCACGCCAACATTTTTGAACCTCTGTTCAACGTTCTACTTTGTCTTCTACTATTTGTCTTTTATTTCTGACCCTGCTTGGAGCTGAGAGCACAGGAACTGTCTGACAATAGCATTCAAACAAATGAGAAGTGAGTGCACCATGGGCGCGCCAGCCACTTCACATCTCTGCCACTCACGTATGTGGATTTCACTTTCACCAAACAACAAATCTTTTAATTCTCATGAATACGTCTCTTCATTGGAAACAAACACTACTTTTCCCTGATGGCAACTCGAATTAGACGATCTACAAGTCTCCGACTTAAAGTTTAAAGCCAAAGAATATCTACATACTTCTGTCATATCACCTATGTCCATATATTTGATCTCTTTTCGCTGTTCCGTTATTTCACCGAGTAATAATTTGCGTTTGTTAGCACTAATGTGATCTTTACTATCAGTTTTTTGAGACTTTCAAATTTTAGTACTTTCATAATCTCTAACCTGCTCTGCGTGTGTATCGTGCCAATGTTTTTGAACCTCTGTACGACGTTCTACTTTGTCTTTTATTTCCAACCCCGCTTGGAGCTGAGAGAGCAGGAACTGTGCCTGACAACAGCATTCACACGAATGAGAAGTGAGTGGGCGTGGTTGTAAATGTTTGAGAGGAGTGCGGGACTTGTCAAAATCTCTTGGCAAAAAGTCTCGTCTCACAGGACCTGAAATTATGTCTCACGGGAGATGAAATTATCTCTGAGAAAGTCTTGTCCCAGGATTTCCTTTTATAATAGAGAGACATGCAAGTAGAAGTGCATGACAGATTGACTGGTTTGACCAAATGTGTTCTTCAATGGATTGGCACCCAGTCCAATATTCATTCCTGCCTTCCAACAAGTGCTGCAGGAATTGGTAGCTCCTTCTGATTAAGAAACAAAATAAGTGACAAAACCATTTTGTGTGCGTTCTTCAATCTGCAATTGCAACACCTACAACAGGCAAAACCAAAATGACAGAGATGCAGGAGCATAAGTACTGTAATGCATTTATTAAAGTCCAATTATTCTGTTATTCTGCTATTAATTTTCTTTCATTTACAGTAATGCTTTTACTGCTCTGAAAAAAGGCAAAGTTCCCACATGATATCCTATACACCATTTAAGCCACACAACACCCAAAATCACCAGTTTCTACAAGAAAAAAAAAGAAGCGTAGAGCAATATATATATATAATCTTAAACAGAAACAAAGAATCAAAGAAGCTGTGATATGAAGTGGTTTGTGAATTTTAAAAATAATCCATGTACAGGTATATAATCCTCCATAATTAGAGTAAACAGGTTTGTATGATGGATGAATGGATAAATGCAGACGTTTTAGCAATATATTTTGAAGAGAACTGGGAAGGAAAAATATGTACTTAGAGATATCTGTTGAGGTTAGGGTAAAATTGCATATTACAAGAATTGAAACTGTTTAATATTGTGCAAAAATATTATAATTGGTAGGGTTTTTTTGGTGTTCTACAAGACTATTTTTAAAAAGAGATATTCAATTGTTGAAGACATTTTAAAGAATAGTAGTAAGAACCAGTTACAAAAGAAAGATTAGAACACCAGCCAGGTCATCAACAAAAAAATCTAAATAAAAATAAACTCTCAAATGCACTGAATAACAGAACACAGGCTATAGTCTTCTCTTATATTAAAATTGGTGCTTCCTGTTTGGCCGAGTCAGTTGCCCTCACTGGGTGTCTTCTCGGAGCTGAGGAGGTAGAAACAGGTGACTATGTTAATGAAAATGCCCCCTCTCATCTCAGGTTGGTATTACATAACTCTGATAAGTCCAGAAGGTGACCCTCGGAATGGATGCGTGAAACTATACTTTGAGGGGTTGCCTGGCTGGCAAGGTGGTTGCTAGCAATATGGATGCCATTAGCATTAGCATTGGCAGATTAAACCACACACCTCCGGTAGTGTTTGTGAACAATAGATGGTGTAACCCCCAGACACATAACCGTGACGGAGAAGATTTGCTGTCTAGATATTGAACTCTTGATGGTCGGTCTGAGAACTTGTTATGTACAGAGGAATTTTTCTCACATCATCACCATTGTTGTTTACATTCCTCCACAGGTAGAGCCCAGAGTGGTGTGTGATGTCAAGCACAAGACTGTTGCGAGGTTGCTGACCCAACACCCTGATGCTTTTGTTATTATATCTGGTGGTTTCAATCATGACAACATTTCCTCCCACTGGTTTTATGCAGTATATTGACTATCCCACGAGGGAAAATAAAAGATTGGACTTGTGTTATGCCAATATTAAGGAGGCTTACAGCACTTCTGCATTACTATCACTTTGTAAATCTGAGCACAATCTGATTTGTCTGTGGCCAGTATAAAAACATTGTGTAATTAGGTAGCCTGTAACTGTCCAATCATTCAAGAAGCAGACACCTTTGAGTGTACGGATTGGAACATACTGCCGGAGTCGCAGGAAAATAGTACAGACACAGATATTGACAGGGCGGCTGTTTGCGCATCAGACTACATACATTTCTGCAGGGATATTGTTGTACCAACAAAAACTGTTTGGTGCTTCCCCAACAATAAATTTTGGATTACCAGTAACATCAAGAAACTCCTCAACCAAAAATAGGAGGCTTTCAGGGCTGGTGACAAAGAGAAGGTTAAGTAGGCACAGCAACACTTGAAGAAGAGATTAAAGCAGGCAAATATGAACTCTAAAAAAAAAAATGGTGGTGAGGCTACAACACAACGACATTGAAGAGGTGTGGAGGGGAATGAAGACAATTACTTGATATAAAGAGACAAGGAGCGAGGCAACAGTAGGTGATGAGGACAGGGCCAATGACATTGTTGCTGCAACATCGGGTCCCACACCCCTGCTCTTCTCAACAGATGAGGTGCCACTGCCCACCTGCCAAGTTGTTTTGCCTGCCTAAGGTAAAGTCATCTCTGATGGAGGATCACAGGAATCGTCGGGTAGAGGGGTCCTTTCATAGGATTGGCTAGCTCAGCACTATCTCAACTGTGAAATGGCCAATTGGGGGAGGCAGCTTGATGGCTGAGGTTTCCAGTACTCTAAACAAATCAAAATCATATTATGTGATATTATCTACTGTTAAATTCTGCTCTGTACTTGTAATATTTTTATTTTACTATTATACTGTATTGAGGATTACTTGTGTTTTGTTCTGTGTATTGTATTGTATTGACCCCCTTCTTTTTGACACTCACTGCATGCCCAACCTACCTGGAAAGCAGTCTCTCTTTGAACTGCCCTTCTCAAGGTTTCTTCCATTTTTTTTTCCCTACTATGATTTTTTTTTGGGGGGGGGGGGGTTCCTTGTCTTCTTAGAGAGTCAAGGCTGGGGGGCTGTCAAGAGGCAGGGCCCTACTTGTGTGATTTTGGGCTATACAAAAATAAATTGTATTGTATTGTATGAGGTGAGGATGGAGCTGAAACCATGGAAACCCTGGAAAGGCAGCTATTCCGGATGGTGTATGTGTTCAAGACAACTGAAGGAGTGTGCACAGACAAAACGATCAACATCATCAGCAGTTAATAATGTTTTTTGCAAAGAAAACAATAAATGCATGTGAGGTAAAACACGTGTTTGAAATTCTCTAACTTACACTTCAAAGACTTACAATATTTATATACTTCTGACATATCACCTGTGTTCATATATTCGATCTCTATTCGCCTTTTCGTTATTTCTCCGAGTAATAATTTCTCTTTCTTTGCGCTAATGTGATGTTTACTTCTTTTTTTGACACTGTCGTTTTTTTCTGCTATCATATTCTGTATCTTGCTCTGCATGTGTTTTGCGCCTACGTTTTTTTGGGGTCTTTATATTTCCAGTTTTCATTATCTCTAACCTGACAAAGCCATTAAACACATATCTCACTGACCTCATTTAAAAGATTCAGCATATTTGGACTCGAAAGATTCCAAATATTGTTTTTACAGAAGTTCTGAAATAAAAGTGAAACTATAATGAAATAGCAACAATTCAAAGAAAAAAAAATCTTCAAAGTGTGTCCGTAAAACCAAACACGGGGGTTGGCGAGCAAAGCGAGCAGGGGGAAAAGCCCCCTAGTATCATAAAAAATTTGAGGGACATTATGCACAGATTATATAATACATTGGTGAATCAGTTTCTGGAGAATTAAGTGTGGTTTTGGTCACTATGCTACAAAAAGACTTATCAGCATTTCAAGCTGAGCAAAGGAGAGCAACCAAGTGTATCCCAAGACTTAAAGGCATGTCTTATTCTGACAGACGCAGAGGATTAAACCTGCTTAGTCTCAAAAATACATGAGGACATAATGCATATCTTCATAATAGGCACTGGTAAAGTAGATCCATCAGAATTTATTCAATTTAACAGTAAATCACGTACCTGAGGACAGCAGTGAAAAATAAGGGGAAGTGCATTTAGTACTGAAGAAAGGAAGCATATCTTTCTTCAAAGAATTGTGGGAATCTGGAACAAACTACCAACACATGCAGCTGATGCAAAAACCTTGACAAGTTTTAACAAGTATCTGGATTAGGTATTGGGACAGCTTATTAGCTCATCAGCTATTAACTAAACAAATGAACTTGATGGACTACATGGTCTCCATTTGTTTGTTAAATTTCTTATGTCAAAATAAGAAAGAAATAAAGAAATAATAAAGAAATCCAATACAAGGCTGCTGGGTCTGCCTCTGGTCTTTGCTGCCATCCTTACTAACACACAATTTTTGTTTCTCTTTTTAAAAATTAACATGCAGATCATAAACATATTTACCACTGAACTTCAAACCTGGCCATCACTAAAAGCATTTATATGTGGGATAATATGTGTTAGTTATCCTGTTTATAAACCACAGTATGATTTGCCTCTATTACTGTATCAGCCTCCATAAAATTCTACCTTACTCTCCTGACCTACTCACTGTTGTCTGTGATTGAAGGAGGCTGCATAATTCCCTTACATATGCTATATTCCAACAAATTTTAACTGTGTCTACTCCCTTTTCAGGAGAAACATATTATTCAATAACTAGGGCAACATGTTAAATAATTCTGTTATTGGAATTTATTCTATGACCCTACTGATAAACAATGCTTTTCTTCCTAAAATTCCTTAACAGGCAGTCATGTACAGCAAAGCATTAAGCCAGAGTCATACCTATACACTGCACAGGAAATCTGCATGCATATTTCAAAATGCTCCTGAAAATAAGCTAATAACAAAATAAGCTATCTACACTTTAAAAAAATCGTAAAATGTCATTGAACATGAAAAAAAGAGAAACAAACACTTTCTCCTCCTTCACTCAAAATATACATAGAATATCACAAGGGAAATTCCGCCTGGATGGTTACACCTCTGTGAAGTGTGGGAGTGTGTTAACCAAAAGTTCAAGTCGTCTCTAGTATCATGACGTCATTTTTTTTAATGAATTAACACCGGATTTTTTCGGTGTTTTTCTTGTTTGTTGCTCTTACAGATTTGCATGTCCTGTTTATTATGGTGTTATGGTTAGCCCTGCACACCCACAGGCCCAGTGTACTGGGTTCACATCACAGCTTGGCCACTGCTTGTGTGGTATTTGCCCATTCTCTCCATGTTTTCTTCCCACACCCAAAGATGCCTGCATGAGGTTAACTGCAAAACACAAGTTGGTCCATTATGAAGGTGTGGGTATGAATGTCTCCTTCAATGAACTGGCATCCTGTCCAGGGTTGGCTCCTGTATAAACCAGTTTCAGCTGTGAACTGGACAAGATAGATGCTTATTTTGGGATTGTATTGTCCTTTCAGGTTTACAATAAAATCACGTGTTTGCCTCTCTTGAAAGGTATTTTATTTCATGGCAGCCCACTAAACCAAAACAGATTAAAATATTTTCTCCTTGCTTTTTCAATTTGCTTCACTGCAACAGTCTGTTTCAGGGCTGGGAATACAGTACTTGGTGGGATGCTAAAAGCAGGCAGTATTTTACAACAATTGCCATTTAGGAAATATGACATTCCAATGAGCCCAAATACTGACAAAACATGTATGTACACTAGGTTGTGTCCTTTGCTGTGGAACTTTACTTCCTGTGTGCAAGTCACATGCCCTCCCTGGGTTCAGTGTCATTCTTTCATGGATTCAGGCATTGGAAAGATTTGGTCAAGTGCCGTCTCTGAAATGTTCCAGTACAAGATGAGGACTGAGTTTTTTTGTGTGTGCCATCATATACGGGTGTTTCCAGTGGTTTACTGCCTTACTGCTGCCAGTCCATCACAGGATATATACATTTCTAACAAAAATGTTATTTTCACTTAATATTGTACATTGCTATACAAGTGCAAGTTGTGCTTAAAACAATATTGTATACAAATAATTTGATTATTCTTCTAGTTGCTGTGTTTGTAATAAATTTTACTGAAGGTCTAAGAAAGTCTTTTTATTAGTCTAATAAAAATTATTGGAAACATTAACTATTAGTCCTGGAATCCATTGCTTTAAATTATTGCACAATCTTAATATATCTTTGCAGCATGATTTCCTCCTATATTTTTAACTTCATAGGAGAATACTGAACATCTTTTACCATTTTTTGCATTGCATTTTTCCTACTTCCACTCATTTTCCTGTTTCCTCAATTCCCTTGAGCATAATTGCTGCATACCCATCACCTTTCAAAAACCATCACTCAAACTTCATTGCATTTTTGGTGACATGCTTTGGATCTGCATTCATTTCCTTTTGTTCTTTGCTTGGTGTGTTGGCAGGGATTATTTTCACTAGCAGCCATACAACACGCACTTCAGAACAGGTCTTCTACCTGAATCTTGGATGGGAGACCATCTGGGGAAAGCTGGGCTGCTGCTCGAAGAGGTGTTGGTCAGGCTAGCAGGGGACACTTACCCTGTAGTCTGAATATGGGTCGCAATGCCCCAGTGCAGTGATGGGGACACAGTGATGTAAAAATTGTACCATTCTTCAGATGAGATGTAAAACCAAGGTCCTGAATCTCTGTGGTCATAAAAGATCCCTGGGCATCCTTCAAGAAAAGCTGGGTGTATCCTAATGTCCAGGCTAAATTGCCCGACCCAGCTAGTCATTCTGGACCCCTAATCATCCCCTGTCTCTAACTGGCTATCTCTCTCACCATTACACCCCCTAACAATTAATGTGTGGTGAGTGTTTGGGCATAAAAATGGCTGCCATTTCATCATCCAGGTGGATGCTATACATTAGTGCTGGTTGAAGTGGCTCCCCACTCACTGATGTGCTTTATAAATGTAAAGAACTATTATTTTTATTATTATTATTATTATTATTAAACTACCCTATTTTCTGTAATTGGCAATGTGCCAGGCCATTACCTTGTGGTGTCAGTATGTTCTCTCTGTGTCTGCAAGAGGTTTTCAATTTATTCCACTTTTCTTCCCACACCCCCAGAATCATTTGAGTTAGGTTAATTGGTGATTCCAAATTATAATGTGATTGTACCCTGTGATGGACTGGCACTTGGGTTGGGTTTCTTCCTTGTATTTGAAGCTACCAGGATGGTCTTTTGCAGAATGCAAACATGAACTGGATAAAGTAATTTTAAAAATGATGACTTGTCTTTTTTAGCATAATGCCCCACATTTTTTCAAAACACAAATGTCACTTGTTTATGTTGTTTCTTGGTTTGTTGTTTCACAAGTTCTTTCCACTGTCCCTTTATTCCTTTTTTGGAAACTCATTTAGATCTGATAAATTTACAGTTTTCAGGTATGTGAAACGCTATCAGCTTATCTATTTGTGGATTGTATTATTTAAATCTTTCCATTAGTACCTACCCTATCATCTGATTTTTCTTCTTTAATTAAGGACCAACTACAGTATGTTACCTGTCAAAGACATACAATAGAATAAATTAAAAAATATTTCATATTTAATGTCTCTTGCCTCACATGTACCATCTGTTTTCATCCTACACCTTTCCTTTGTGTTGTCATGTGTCTCAATCTTAGCCGGTGCTTCAACTCTCAATCACACTCTCTTAAAGCCTGCTTCTCAGACTCTGTCCTTTTAAGTTGTGTTGTTCACCTCCTGTAAGCTTTTTGACTACCACCAATAGTGGATGGGCCCCTGTTACCCACTGTGAAAACATCATGAGTATTGCGGATTCTTACCATGTTTGAAGGTATTGCTCTGTAATCCCCCTATGTCTTTCCTTGCCAAGTGCTTCCTGTCTTGATCGCATTTGACTGAGCAACTACACCAAAACTGAACAATCAGACCAAAGCCAAACTGGCCAATCAGATTGTTTCAAGGGACTGGACACACACACACACACACAAAGACATTACTCTTTTACTATATAGATAGCTGTGCTGCCATAGCCATCTACTTCATCAATAAGATTTTATGTAAATTTCAGAAATTTAATCCATCTTTCAGTTTCAGTACCTTTATTATACTACATTTTAATCACTTTGGTTCATATTGTAATAGATAAAATAGATTTTTGGTAGTAAAAACATTACAACTGTTTATATGAACATTAATAATGGGGCCACTATTCCTTTGACCTCTAGTGTTTTACTTCCTTTGGTATTTTCAACATTTTTTCTAGACCAGCCTTATTATTTATTTCCTTTTCCCCTTACATACTAATTTCTGCTCCACTGTTATTTGAGATAGCAGTGTCTTAGCGAATGCCCAAGTATGTTCAAAAGGTTTAATCAGCTTAGCATGCATACAGTGGGTTGCAACTCTTACCTTCCACATGGCAGAAACTGTTTGTGTTAGTTGTGCACCAAAAGAGTACTTAGACATATGATAAGTGATCAACCCTTTCCTGAGAGAAGGCTAACCCTTCTAACTTTACTGGCCACACTTCAAGTGGTTATTTCTAAAACATATTTTCAAAAAATGGCACCTGCTTTGAGGAATACTTTATTGTAAAATTCCACATAGAATTAAAACTTGTAAGCATGGGCTAATCAGGGCAAGAGAACTCCATAATATGATGCTATGGCTGCAGTTAGTTTGCAAGGTGTATTTATTGTTCTTCTTTCTAATCCTGTTGATCCCCTAGAGGGGAACCTAACTGCAGAATGAGATTTTAATTAATGGTGTACTATAGGAGAAAAGTAGTGTGTCATGGAGCACAGTCATATCACACAAAAATCTGTATAGAATAAATAGGATTTGAGGTGTCTTGTGGTCAGAAGGCTTTAGTTATCAATTATCTCTTGGTGGCTACAGCAGTTCAACCACAGAGATGAGTCTGTTTGGGATTTATATGGCCATCCTTTTTCAACAGTCTCTTTTCTTTTTCTTTTTTTTCTTTTGTCATCCTTTATTTTTGAAACTGTTGTTTTTTACTTCCTGTGGTAATCCCTGAAACTGTTTATATTTAAGTAATGCAGCTCATAGCCATTCTAAGCTATTCCAGAACATTTGAAAAAAAGGAAAAATTATGCTGTTTTCATGTCACTTTTTACATTTAAAAAAAGCATATTATTTCATTTTTGACCTTATAAGTCAAAGACTAAACCAACCCTAGGAAGGTTTGATGACAGATATGTGGCATACAGTATGCTTAAAACATCATGTATTTTATTAAGTACATTATATTAGTATATTTCTTTTTTGTCTAGATTCATTAATGGGTTGACGTGCTTTGTGATATGGAAGGTCAAGTGTATCTAGTTCAGGTATTGCCAGTAATAACATTGTTCATATTAACATACAGCAAAACACAAAACATTTCCTGCTGCATCTGAACAGATACCAGTTTAAAACATTAAAACATTCTAACACTAATATTCCAGTTAACATGAAATCTTTAAAACACTGTCTTAATCTGTTAAATTCATTTGCTGATGTATTTATCAGTGACAAAATGACCAGCCCCATACAAACAAGCAGAACTCATCATCATCAAGAGGGAATATGAATTTATGGAAATATGAATGGTGGCACAGTAATTTAAACTACTGTTGTTTCATTTTTCATCTTTATGTTTGCAAAAGTCTAAATCTCGTGTTCATGTGGTATATGAGTGATTAATCATCTTGAAAATTATTTAGATAGACAAACAGAGTCATTATTGATCTCTGAACAGAAATTCACCTGCTCCAGCAGAAACATAGAAAATAAAAACACAGTCCAAAATTGCACAGATTATTACATAAATGCATTCAAATAATATAACAACATAAAAATAGTGTTACAATATCAATGTGTCTACTTAAATTGAAAATAAGAAAGAAGTTATATACAAAACAAATTAGAAATATTGTTGTACAAATCAGTTTCTGTGATGAATATTTTTTCACTTACCATTGTCTTCAAAATTATATAAAAAAAGTTTCAATATATAAAATACTTGATTTAACAATAATCATATGTACAGAACTGCATGGATTTTATATTTGGATGCTGTAATACAGAATACCGAAGAGGGTCTTTTGTCTACATCACCTCCTAAATACTTCCAGGGATTTTTTTTCCTCTTCCCTATTGCCATCTTCCCATACCTATTGTACAAATAACAACTTCATTACTTCATCATGCATAGGATAAATAGGTAATGGGTTTAGCAACTTCTAAGTTACCCTGTATATGTACTTTATTTTTTCTTTCCTTATATTTTATTAGTCGTAGTATTATTATTACATTTTATTTGTTACAATATTTTACTAATATCTATTTTATTTTAATTATAAACAGATTTATTTATTTTACTATTTTTTGGAAAATTGTATGTATTGTAATAGTATTGCAAAACACTTTGAGATGCATTAACTGTATGAAATGTGCTTTGCACTGCAAATCAAACTGTTATAAGTTAATTTCATAAACTACATTTCAAAATGAAATAAAGCCCATTGTGGCAGCAACAGACACAAGGTACAAACCAGTCCTGCAGCAGACCACGTCCTATTGTAGGGCTCACTCACACACAGACATCCACATTCACTTTCTCCTGACCAGTTTAGAACTTGCAGTCAATTGTTAGACATGGCTGAAATTCAAAGCAACCTCAGAAAGACAAGGAGAAACCTCACAAATTCCACAGGACCAGTGAACAGGCTGAGATCTTGAACTTAAAATTGCATGTCTATAAATGATCAATTCTGGAAAATGCATCATTTTACATATTGAAAATATATGCAAAAATACTGGAAAGTGAAGCTTTTAAACAATGTGTACAAAACTAAACACATACAATCATAGTTATTGTCCATAAAAGTTAAAGATTCTAAAAAGATAATGACATGTGAAACATACAGTACATTGCAAAACATTTTTAAAATATGCATTTTTCAAAAACAAAACCATACTATTGTGATGTTCTACATGCAAAAGGTAGCACAACAATTCCTATGTGTAATTCTAATGAGAAATAATACACATAAATTGGTGTACTTGATTTAGAAATAAAGACTGTAATACAGCACTCATGTATGTACCTTGTCATTATCAGTTTCTCGTATTTAGACTCTGCTTTGAGACCCTGAGCTGGATTAAACTCTTGACAGATGGATGGATGGATTTTTTTTCATACTAAAACACATGGATATAGATCTTCCTTGCAGGCTTCTGATTACGCATAAAACTGAGGAACATTAGCAGCTCTGTTGCCCACACTGGTGGATGTAGAGGATTGCAATGCATGCAATAACTTATAGTATGTCTTGTTGCTATAGTAGTGATAGTGTGGAATACAGTACTAGCTTTCACTTGGTTGTCAATGTAGAGGTGCAGTGGTGAGTGTTGCTGCCTCATATCTGCAGGTATTAGGGTTTAATTTCGATCTTAGTCACTGCCTGTATGCAATTTGTATGATCTCTTTGTTCACATGACAGTGCCCTCTCTCTGCCCAAAGACATGCATGTTAGGTTGATAGGCAACTCTCAAGCAGTTGTGTGTTTAAATGGACAATGGACTAACTAGCCAGTGATGTTTCTGAAGTCGGTTGTAGCCTTCCATTATCTTGTGTTGTGAAAAGTTATGTTTAGAGACATGGAGTCGTAAGTATATATAACTCCACTGTATACAGTTTGGTGTTGCTCAGAGTAACCATCATTAAAGTGGTGTACAAAGGCAATGCAAAAAGAATTCTATCAGGTTGGGAAAAAGCTGTTTAGACATTTGTGTATGGAGAATTAGTTACTTTAAGTGTGCAGTATTTGCCTTTAATTTCCCCAGAAGTATTACATTAGTGAAGCAGTGCAGGCACATGATAATCAATGAAAAGCAGGGAATATTTTACTTTAACACTAATAACTAAAACAGTACTTCACAAAATGACACCAGACTGTTCAAAATACAAGGGCCTGTTTTTAATTTAGAAGTATCTCAAGTACTCTTGGCTGGCTTATGGTGGACCTGTTTTATAATGCTGAATTCTATTGTGTTATACTTAAAATAGTACAAGTGCACCAGTAATGTATTTTCAAGCCTATTTATACATTCAGAAATTATAGTTTTATTTTACATGTATGCTATTAGTTTTCAACATTTATATCAGCTTTTAAACTAATAAAGAAATTCCATCCCCCTTTGGTCTGTTTTGCTTCTACTGCCTTGCAGATGTTCATTTTTGAATTGCAATGAACATTTGAGGAAACTTGCAATTTTTAATTAAATTAATATTACTCATACACATAATATGAAAATTATTTACAGAATTGTGATGCTAGTTTCCAATTCAAAAGTTTTAGTATTTTGGGAACACTAACTACTAACACTAATGCAATTATTTCATTTAGTATTTAGGTGATTGTAGCATATCAGTTTCACTATTTTAACTGGATGTTGCTATTGTTTAAGTTAAAATGTACTTTTTTGCTACTACTTATGCTACATTTCACTAATGCAGTGCTTCCCAAACTCAGTCATTGGGACCCACTGTGGCTGCAGGATTTTGTTCCAACTCATTTCTGTTTTTAAATAGACTCCTTGCCCAATTAAGTGAAATGTTATTTCCCAGTTTCTGTGGTTTGGGGTCAATGAAGAAATAAAAAACTAAGTTTGGTAAATTTTTATTAAAATGTACTAAGCACTTATAAGGGGATAGTTTTTTTTTAGTTTTTTTTAACAATTTTCAGTCTGATTTTCATTCTACTTTTCCAGGTGTTCTGATTGTTTAATTTATTCTTTACTAATTAGTGGGTCTGATGCTAAAGTTATTGCAGCCTTTCATCATTCAGTGTTGTTTATTTGGCTGTCAGTTCTGTTTGTTTTAATTATCATTATTAGGATACAGGAAGGGTGCAAACTGCACAAAAATAACTAAACAGTAGGACAACAACAAAAGAGAGGTAAGTGTTTAAAGCAAGAGTAGAAATATATAAATGTAAAAATCACACTGCTGTGCGTTTCTATAGGCAGAATAAGAGAAGGGAAAAAAGACCATCTAAATAAATTAAATCAATTATTATCAATAATTGTGAAATTGGCTGGAATAAAAACCTGCGGCCACAGTGGGTCCTCAGGACCGAGTTTGGGAACCACAGCACTAATGCATGCCAAGCTGATTCACTTTCATTACCACATTGGAATTCTCCTTTAGAACTCTTCTCACCCGCTTAAACCTATTAAGGTTGACAGGGGCCTGGAGCCTATTCTGCTGGCTCTGGTTTCAAGGCAGGAATCACCTTTGGATAGGACACCAGTCCATTACACACTGATCCACACTGAGACCAGTTAAGAGCCACCAGTTAGCCTGACAAACATGTCTTTGGGAACGTAGATGAAAAAGCAGAATAACCACAGGAAAACTTACACAGATATAGTCAAAATGTACATTCTAAATGTGGAGAATATCCATGCATGGTATTCAGATCACGAACACTGGATCTATGGAATCCATCGTGCAGAGATGTTATGTGCTGCACCGCCGTGCCTACTCCAGCAACACATTAATTGACAGCAATAATTTAGAAAAACAATATAATGTAGAAAAGTTTTCAACAATGAACTGCAAGTTGTAGTGTTGGTGTTTTTTTTTTTGTTGAAGACTGTCTTTACACCAAATGCTACTCTTCAGAAACAATCCATTGTAAAAGTTAAAGGACACTCAACATCACTCCAACTAGCACTCTACAGTATCTAGTATTTCTTCTTGCATTGCATCACATGCTACAGAGATTAGTCTCAGCTCTCCATAGTCCTAAACTGAATTAGGCAGAACTTGTGAATAGATAATTATTCATCCATTCACTGTGAATAATAAGGATTTAATAATTATAATAAGGATTGCTCAATGAAGGAACCTTTAATCAAGTCTTTCCAGAATTGAACTGATTTCATACGCATGGTATAATACTTTAACTGTTTATTCTAAAGTTAGGACCATACTTCTGCTCCTTCTTTGTATTTAGGAGAAAAATCACAGACTGTTGTAGTTTGTGAACTACTGGGATAATCAATGGTTGAGCTAGCATTTTTAGAGGAGACAGAAGAGTCACTGTCTACTTATGGGGACAAACATTTTAGATTAGAGTCTTTTCATATTGGACATTTCTAATATATTCCATCATGTATTTTTATCACCTCGGTGCTTATTCGGGCAACACTTTGAGTATAGCAGAAACCATCCATGAGCAGACAAACTGGCATTTACACAAGCACACTTCCTTCTATGGTCAGTAATTAAACTTACCATGCACATGTTTGGGAAGTTTTGTACCCAAAAAAAAATCATGCCCATAAAGAGTATATACAAAGTTCCATGGCTGTAATTTGAGCTGGAGGGCACTGGTACCATGTCATAGTGCCGGCCAGGTTAAGGCAATCATTATTTTATATTTGACGTAGAAGGTGGAAAATCTTTAGTGGTAATAACAATTTGTAACTATTTTTTTTCTCCCTTCTTTAGTGTATTTGCCAATTAGGATGACCATCTTTTAAGTACTTTAATATGCTGTCATTACAAGATGAATAGCTTTATGAATTTGTAGAATCATCCACATCATTAGCAATCCAATCCATTAGTCCAAGGACAGAGAAATAAAACCAACAACAGTGAAGGTAAATTAGTTTTGGTGTCAAGAAGTGGAGTATGGCTGTTAACACAAGACAAATTTCAATGTCATCCTTGCACACCCAAACCCAGATATTCTAGTGTCTTCTTGAAGTGCCAAAATTTAGTACTTAGGTTTTTCCCAAAATAGCCCAGTGAAAAGACCATCACCCTAATGAAACTTATATTAAGATGCTTGTACAAAGTGTAAAGGATGGCACCACCCTGTAGTTTATGAGCTCATAGCAAAATCCAATGAGAAGACAATGCTCATAAATGTAATGAGTTCTGTTAATAAAATGATTCAGGTGGAGAACAACATTCCTGTGTTTGAATTTCCCTATTATGCCTTATTACTCGAAGAAGTGCTCTCTTTCTTGGATCCTTTAGTGAGAAGTCAAGCAAAATGACACCTTTTATTGGCTAAGTATAAAGATTACAATATGCAAGCTTTCAAGGCGACTCAGGCCCCAACTCAGGCCCCTTCATCTTGCTGAACCTCAGTTAACATCTCTGACTCGCTTCTAACCATTAACAATCATTCAATCTGCTTCTGCCTCTACTGTAAATCTATCTATTGTACAAATGAATCACCTATCTACTGTCTACTGTGAATGTATGTATGTGTGTGTGTGTGTGTGTGTATATATATATATATATATATATATATATATATATATATATATATATATATATATATATATATATATATATATATATATATATATATATATATATACAGCTTATGCTTATGTATCCATCCATCCATCCATTTTCCAACCCGCTAAATCCGAACACAGGGTCACGGGGGTCTGCTGGAGCAAGGCAGGAATCAATCCCGGGCAGGGTGCCAACCCACCGCAGGACACTCACACACACCAAGCACACACTAGAATCGTCAATCCACCTAACCTGCATGTCTTTGGACTGTGGGAGGAAACCGGAGACACAGGAGAACATGCGGGAGACACAGGAGAACATGCAAACTCCACACAGGGAGGACAGCAGTGCTACCACTGCACCACCATGCCGCCCATGCTTATGTATATACTCTTATTAATTAAATGTTCATTTAGATTTGATCAGCGCCCATAAAAACTGAAAAATCACCCATTTATCTCCAGCTCTCACAAGCCATCTACTTGCTGAGACATTGGGTGTATCTGATCCCTTATAATTAATTAATTATTTAATTGATCACTTATAATTATCACCATGTGGGGGCAGTTTAGTACACTAACAGACCTGCTTTACACTGTCTAAGACACTGATGGAGGACTCAAAGTATTTTTGTTGATTTTGCTTCATACTCTTTCATTCATTTTTAACACATTAATATTGAACTATAAAAAGTATAATAAGTATACCTACAGCTGTAATTCATTTCAGAGATACAAAGACACATTCAATGAGCAAAGCAGTAGATGCTTCAGTTTGTATGAAGTTGTGCTATTCTTATCACTTCCAATATGTGAATTCAGCACTGCACAAATACGACATTGTAGTCTGAATGATAACTTGAATATTAATCATGAGCTGATAATCCATAATTAAAAAAGTAAAAGTTCCACTATTATACTGTAACTGCATGTTCCTATGTCAGAAAGGCTGAGATACACTGCAGCTATTTTAGCACTAGCATAGATGGGGAACAAATAATACAAGGCCCGATGCTTCTTTATTTTTTCCAAACTAGAATCCACACAAACAGCACGAGTAAATTTACTCATATAAAAATATGTATATAAATGTATTCAACGAATTCACAATACAATTTATTGATACATGTAAGGAGGAAGGATAGATAGATAGATAGATAGATAGATAGATAGATAGATAGATAGATAGATAGATAGATAGATAGATAGATAGATAGATAGATAGATAGATAGATAGATAGATAGATAGATAGATAGATAGATAGATAGATATGAAAAGGCATTATATAAAAGACAGAGCTCTATTTACATAGCCTTTTACAGGTCAGAATAACAGAGAGAGTACTGCAGCCAATTCTTTCTAAATCATTTGTTTATTTTGTATATTTTAATTGTGTTCTGATAGTTGAAGGAGGTTTCTGAAACTCTCAGACTACTGAGGAGAACTTTAAACACATCATTATCAATTATTCACATGTATATTAATTATGCACATGTATTTGAATATTATTTCATTTATATATTGCACATAAAGTCAAACTCTGAAGTATTAATCACAATAATTATAGTACCCTAAACATATGAAGAAAACAAAAAATATTTTGGCATGATTTATATTAATTATTCATAAACGAGATGTCATTATTTTTTAACTTGCATATAAAGTTTAATTTTATTTGAGATAAAGCTAAGCAGGTTAACTTAATGCCATTGTAAGACCCAGCTGCCTCCTCCTGACAGATGTTTTCACAATAAGAATGTGGAATCAAAACATAAGTAAAATAAAGAATGCATTTCAATACTTTAAGGAATCTAAGTTATTAGGCAAAGCAGCACTTGAGCTACAATGGACCTGTTAGATCCCGTCAGTATCTGCGCTTTCGATGGAGAGCTACCACTGAGGACAGTGTGCCTGGCATACGGCAGCTGACACAAAATGAGCTCCTTCATATGAAAGCTCATTTCAATCTTGATCAAAAACAATAACAGGGAGAAAGGACGAGACCATCAGTCTCAATTATGAGGACAGCGTTTTCTCCCAGATTATCCACTCTGTCGTGTACTCCTTGGGTTCCAAAAGAGTCCCTGTCTCATACATCATTTTCTTACAAAGGTTGAAAGCCCCCTAAGGGGGGTCCTTCCTGCCTACTATCCCTCCCTTGATGTCTGTCCACCTTGACAGGGCCAGCTTCCAGCTACAAGGAGAACTATTAGTATGCAAATGAAGCACTTCTTAGGAAATTAAGGGGAACAGTGGTGACTAATAAAATGCACTCTTTACTTGCTATTAGGAAAATATCAAAAGAACTCCATATCAAACAAAACCCTATGCTCACAGCACATATATTACTCAACTAAAGTGCAGGTTATAATAGGAAAGCAGTTTTAGCTCAGCCATTACACAAATAACAGATTTCAACAGATCAGAAAAATTAAAATGCAAACTGGCATTTATGTGGATGTGCTGTGGAAAACAAGAAAGCACTCAAAGATCAAGCTGAGTTGAAATAGTAAATATTACTGCAATGAAAAAGTTTTAGAAGTCCCTTTCAAATGTGGATTTATAGTATTGCTAGTTCTAAACAGAAAAGTGTCCCTGAACTGTATGATGATCTTTTCACTCTT
Organism: Erpetoichthys calabaricus; assembly: GCF_900747795.2. NCBI lineage: Eukaryota > Metazoa > Chordata > Cladistia > Polypteriformes > Polypteridae > Erpetoichthys > Erpetoichthys calabaricus. The sequence goes on along the minus strand of NC_041395.2, from coordinate 252,999,604 downwards.
AAGTGTAGGTATGATAAATAATTGGAACATCCCTACAGAATCTTAAATGAAAGTAACTTTCTCTAGTTATTGTATAAGTTGGCCTAAACTACACCTTTAAAATCCCTTTATATACAGTATGTTCATACTCACAGGCTATGGTCAGTGCCTCTGCTTCACAGCTTTAGGATCTTGGGTTCATGCTTTGGCCTGGTTGCTGTCTGTGTAGAGTTCACATGTTCTCCCTGTGTCAGGCTGCATCATCTTTCTTGACATCTGTTTTATTTTTTCCTGCTTCACTAAAAATGTGTTAGGCTAATTGTCTGGCCTAAATTGTGTGAGTAAATGTGGGTGTGCGCATATGTGTGTCCAGCAGTGTTTGGAATCCCATCCAGAATTGATTCCTGTCTTGTATGTAATGCTGCCAGATAGGCTCCAGCCCCAGTGACCTTGAAATGAATAAAGCTTTTTTGATAATGGGTGAATGGATAATGTTCAAAACACTTAACAGGCTGTAGTGCTTAGAAGTGCGCTCTTTCAAGAGATTCTGCATGCATTTGAACATAAGGTGAGCTTCTGACAGCAATGAGAATGATGACAAATGTAAACAGAAAACTTTAATCTAATGTTTGTAATATGTTTCTATTAGTGTTTATTTTTTAGCCAAATCCAATATTATATGCTATCATAATACTTGATGTTTGCTCACTATTTAGAAAGATTGTTATGCAATCATTTATGTAAACATATTAATGTAGTCTATTCTGAATAACTAGTGTAACTTGTTCTCATGGTTAGTCACATATCCATAAATCTATTTAGTTAACCAATATAATCAAATTTTAAGGATAAAGGATGATGGGACCTATTCTAGCAACATTGAGTCACCAGTTAGTTTAACACATGTATTTTGGATATCAGAGGGAAGTAGCTATATACCCAGCGGATAAAACTAAATGTCAAATTAAATTTTATTAATATGGAGAAGATGGAATACATGATCATAATAACTGAGCTTTCATTTCAGCCATGAAATTGTCTGATAATGACTGTTTACTCCATCCTTTAATTATTGAGTCCATTTAAGTTTAGGTCATGTGGGCTGAAGACATGTGAATTTAGTACCAGGTATTTAAACTCTTCTCAGCTTAGTCTGTAAACTACCTAGAATTGGTATACACTGTTAAGAGCTGTCATGATCTGCTTGTCCAAATGCAATACAATGATTTGGCATTCAATTTACATATCTCTCTCTCTTATGCATAATCTGAAGTTTTATAAATTCATAATATAATAAATTCAAAATTAGGATTGCTACCATAGGGAAAACAACCATTTGTAAAGAGGAAAACAAGAGTTTATTCAGAATGCAAGTTAAACTTACATCAGAGGAAAGAATAGTTATTGAAATAGTCATTTATATTAAAATACACTAAAGAGAACTTGTTAGTGTCAAACATACCTTTTTCCAAGCTTTTCAAAGAGAATATTTCTTGCAAGAAACTAGTATCTAAACAACTATCCATACTCTTGAACAAAATTATAATGGAAACTAGAATCATTCAGAATCTTAATAGAAGAATACAATCAGAAATCCAAAAAACCTTAACCAGAATAATTTCTGAACTACTTTAAAGTCAAGATTCTCCAAAACAACAAGTAAAAAGAAGAATACAACCAGAAAATAGATGAATATGGATATTATATTCACCTTATTGTACCTTTATTAGTCTCATAATAAACTAACTGCACTATAATTAATTTATTTATTTAAAATATCCAGCAAAGTTAGTAAGACTAGGAATAAGGAATGCTAGAAAGCATTAACCCCAATTCAGCTCAGACCTAATAAAGGCAAAAACCAAATATGTTCAGAGGAGTGGTCCTGCAAAGAACCCAGACAAAATCCTGAAAAATCTCACCATATAAAATAATAATGATTGATTAATTAAGATGAGTTAAAAGTTTTATCAAATGTCGCTGCAATCTGTCAATGTGTTTAGATTAGCATAGTGCTCTAATTCCTAAAAGTCCTGTAGGACTACCCATCCATTCATCCATTATCCAACCCTCTATATCCTAACTACATTAAATTGCATTGTTTCAGTAATTCACTTGAAACTAACATAATTCAATTTTAACACAAAAAAGACTGAAAAAACAAGCACACAAACTGCAAGCATTTAGGTTAAATACCACACAGGAAACGTAAATATTCTTCTCCTCAGAAAGAAGTATCCTGGTTCCATATCAGTAAGGCCCTGGCAAAGGCTGCTTCCGTCAAACAGATCTCGTTAAATCCATTCAACAGGCAGCCAGTATAGTTAATATCAGGAAGTCTAAGGGAGCCATTTATGTGAAGTTGAAAAATCACACAAGATCACTTATGCATATAAAAATAAGTTCAAGATGTGGTAATATTAATGGGCACTCAGTAAACATTGAAAATGGAAAGTATGCGTCATGGGTAATATGTGCTTGCATTTAACCTGTAAATAGTGTGACATCAGTAAAGGACAAACATTGAGAACACTGTTTTTCACGGCCTACTAAAAAGGCTTACAAAAATTAAGCCAATCTACCCTTCCTGTTTGATGAGTATGTAAAGTTTTAATAGGTTGAAGAAAGTACAGATTATTTTAGAAGATCAGAAAAACTGCATCTAAGCATGTAAGAAAGAACCCCTTTCCACCAAATGTAACTTTCCTTTCTGAATTATCTTGTGTTTCCAAGACAAAATATTCTTATGTTGTAATCATATTTTATATTTTAAGCACCATCCGATGGTGAATGGTGTGAATATAAAATTAATTTGATTGACTCTCTGATAAAACAGACTATAGATTTATGCAGTTATCTATATCCATCTTTAAATTGCATTAACCAAAGAGATTACTTAGTTCAATGTATACTGTTTACAATTCCATGTGTCAAAAAGCCTATTTTTTTGTGAAAGTGTCCATGAAAGGTACTTTAGCCTTGTAAGGATTCTTTGCATGGGTGGACAAATTAATCCTGGAAAAGCATAAATAATGTTCCTGAGCTTACTAACCTTGTTTCACATGTATACGTCATAATACTTAGCTCTGCAATCCTTAACAAGGGCAGCCCACATGCTGCTGGGAACAATCTAGTTCCCAGTTTACTATGGCCTGAACCTGAATACCTTAACCATGGCTAAAACCAATCTTGCTCTCAGTTTCCCCTATGACAAACTATTCCTACCAGTTACTCTCTACCATGAAAGTATTGCACTAAATACCCTAACAAATCCCAAAAGCCTGTTCCTGCCAGAATCATAGGCTACCGTCTGCTCCCAGCTAATTATCCCTGAAAGGATTTAACCCAAGCAAGCACAGCTCATTATTTTACTGGACCTTTTAACACTTATGACCTTGGTTAGAATCTTACAGAACTTGGATAAGTAAATCGATTCTTATTCCTATAGAACCTCCAAATGTCTGGTGGTTGCTAGTGTCAAGGAAACAAGAAGATCCAAGATTTAACATCAGTCGACTCAGCCATTTATTTGCATCAGCCAAAATGTGGACAACTAATAATTTTCAATGGTCTTGTTTCTTGTCAGTAAAGGTACTTTTAGCTAGTATCATATTAAATAAAATATCCCATGTACCTATTTAATTCCTTCTTATAAGCATACACACACTGGTCAGTTTATTTGAGCTAAAATGTATACATTCTATTAATTATTACACTATTTTAGTATCTGCCTTTATAAGTGCATAACTCCCAAAGTTCTTCATTTATTTGCATTCATCTCAATATCCTCTCTCTCTTAAAAAAACGTGTCATCCTATGAATCCTTGTTATGTGCTTGCTGACCCATCCCTCTTTCCAAAAAGGTATTTGCCTGTTAAACTCCCATTTTAATAAATAAAAAGAGAAATAATGCTAGTTTTCCCTTACAGGCTTTTACAATGCAATCTTATTTACACAGTTTTATTCATTTAATGTTTACAGCATATCTAAGTAATTCCATGAAAAGTCTAATATCTCACACAAATTAAATATTACAAGATTTATTTAACCACCTGTAAAAAGCACTATTTTTAACCCCAGTACTAACAAATTCTCTTACATTTCTCACAGAGAATCTTCAGTTTAAATGAAACAGGCATTATCTTAATTAATTCCATGCATAAACTTAAATACTGTCATATCTTTATTTGTTTAGACTCAAAAGACTACAATAATTTCTGCCATCCTACTCAACTGCACCATTGCTCCTTAGAATAAATCTGCCATCCCTTCCCCGGACTTCTATGTTCTACATGTAATAAGAAAACTAAAATTGTTCAAAGAACTCATGCAAGTATGATATGTCAAACATATCTCCAATGATGATGATTGTTAGTGTTTATTATTTTAGCCATTTCCTTTATAAAATGTTATAATGATACATGATATTTGCCCACAATTGAGCAAGAGTGTTGTGCAATCATTTTTTTAGCCATATTACCTTAGTTTGTTCTAAATAACTAATACACCTTGTGGTACTGGTTAGTCACAAACTTCTAAATCTTTTTAGTAAACTCAAGTAATCCGATTTTAGGGGAAAATGTTGATAGAGAATTCCAGCATCATTGAATAATCATAATCTAACACATGTATTTTAGATGTCAGAGGGAATTGGCTATATACCCATCAAATGAAATTGAACTAAATGTCAAAACAAATTATATTAATAAGGAGAATGTTAAATAAGTAAAGTAATCTGAGTAAGCCATATTAGGCTATTTTAAACAATATTTAGAACGTATTCATATATTAAGACTTCACATAAGACCTATGAAGATAAAAGTAAATAATGTGTGTATCCATAACAATACAAGGTCATAATAGTGTTTAACATATTCCCAATCAGCCCACATTTTTGAATAAATGAGCACATGTGACACATTGAAAGTAATATAGACTGTCTGCAGTGACAATGAATTCAATCAGACAGAGGCCAGGTTAGCATTTTATTCTAAGCAGACAGTTATTCTTGCCATTAAAAGGGCTCATTGATTCATCAGGTGGCCTTGCATAATGGGAGCAAAAACAATGCAATGGACTAAGGGCTTGGCTGGCTGTGGAGGTATGCCTTCTGATCAGTGCTCCCTGTAGCTACTCTTTAGCCTGAAGTTAAAACATGTAAAGAAACTTAGCCTACTATTTAAAAGACTCACTATTATTCCTTTATGTAATATAGCAATCAACCAAAAAATGAAAAAGTTAATAAATTTAAAGTGGCTCAGTGGGATGTGCTAAAATTCATGAATGGTCTACGATTACTGGCACCGAAATCGTTATCCTGCAATAGTGGAAATATGCATGCCTGTCACTTACTGCCATCATTTTAACAGCTGGATGGAAGTGGTGAGTGTTGTTGCTTATATTCCTGCAGGTGCAAATTTAGTTTAGCCTACAGACTTGCTAGAAGCTGAAAGACTAAAATAACCTATGAAATTACCATCAACCCAGCTCATGACACCAGTACAGCCAGTGATCTTGTGTCAGATTGTTTGGCTGCATACTGTATGGACACATTATTTTGGGTATCTTAAGAAATTTTTGATACTTCAAGAAGAGAGAGACAGAATTTAATTTACAGATATTTTGTTGCCTGTTAAAATACATTTATTCTGTTGTGTTAATTTCTACTGCATAAATATTCCCTCTCATTCTTAGGTACATATAAAAACCTAAAAACAAGCTTTTCTTATTCCTGAACACATTGATCACTGAATATCTTTTTAACACCTGTAATGACCTTAACTGTAATGTGCTCTCTACTTTTCTCATTATTTGAAAGTTTTAATGAGATATTATATTTTTAGATTGGCTATTATTTTATCTTTGTCAAAAACTAAAAGGTGATATTATTTCTGTCTATTTTCCTATGGTCAACTGAGGAGTGGAAGAAAGCAGAATAAGTTAGCAGTGATGGGGTGGCATGATGATACAGCATAGTCCTAAATTCAAATCCTGGGTCTGGATGCCACTTGTATGAGTTTGCCTCTTCTCCCTGTGTCTGTGTTGTTTTTTTCTACAGGCACTCCAGGTTTCCTCCCACATTTAGAAGACCTGGGTAGGTATGTGAGTGAGTATATCTGTGATGAACTAGTGCCCCACCAGAGCAGACTGATTCCTCATACTGTATACAGTCACTGTCTTTTCATGACCACAAAATGAATAAGCAGGCTGGAAAATGAAGGAATGTATTTTAAAAGTGGCAAAGAGTTTCTGCTTTCCAGATACTTTTCTTGAAGAAAATAAGCATGTTTCACAGCTCACTTTCAAAATATTACTACACATTCTAACTCTTACAAACTGACTACTTTAGTTTAAAATGTTAGTTGGCTTGGCTGCAGTTACTGTATATATAGACAAACATAAACAAAATAAATGTTGTCATGCTGCCCTAGACCAGGCAACTGCTGTGGCCATTCTTTTTAATTCCAAACAATGTGAAAAGCAAGTTCCAGTCTGTAGGCCAAGCATGAAAGACAGTAGAACATGCACACTTTGATAGATGGGATATTGCAATAGCTGTCAAGACCTGTTGCTTAAGACTTACAGACTCACCCTCTGACTGTGGCTTGAGCAAAAATGAAATTTATCACAAAGCCAACATTTTTCTTAATTGCTCAAAGCTGGTTCAGCATTGTCCATCAGAAACGTTTTTTGCAGAGGAAAGGTGATTTTACCTCAAGACACAAGCAACAGTACAAGCTGTTCATACTTCTTATGCTGTACAACTGAGAGAATTTGTTGTTGCAGATTTTATATTTTACTTTCAGACAATTCCCTTGGTATGGCTCATTTAGGCCTTCTAACTGGTGCTCTTTGACTGGATGAAAAGCAGTTTAAAAACCTGCAAAAGCATGTCATCAGCTACTGCTGTTATAAATCATGGTATAAATTAATCTTGTTTTTAATGTCAGTGTAAAGCAGTTTAGCCAATGTCTTTACAATTTACTGTTGTAAGAAATGTTTCTTGGTATATGTAATTTAGGTAAGAGTATAAACTCCCATAGGTATAGGTGGGTTTGGGTACAAACTGCCGTGGTCATAGCTGGGTTTGGGTTTGATTGTTGGTACCTGCACAAAACAGACTTACAAAACATGTTCTAGGTGTATCAAGGTGTTTTTTTGAAACTCCAAAGTCAATTTTTTTCATATATGAAATATGGGGAAAGTAAGAAAACTGTAAAAAAATGACGCAGTGACTTGTTCTTGTAAGAAGCTTTAATAAAGGTGTTAGCTATCTATGCAGAACAAAGTAAAACAACCACAAATTAACAGATTAACAGATAAGCAACACCACTTGCTGTATTGTAATGTATAAGATACCTGCATGTTCTTTCTTTACAACTCCTCCGTCACATGCATTTTATTGATCAACACCTAAGCTGGGAAAGACGTGGAACTTTGCACAGCTTATGTGTTTCTTTTGCTGGTAACATTAAGTGAAAAATGAAAGGTTGCTTGTAACAGTTTTCGGTGGTTAGCACTGCTGCATCATGGATCCAGCTCAAGTTCCAAATCCCATACACCATGTAGAGTTTGTATGTTCTCATCATGTCTGAGTGGAGTGTTTCTCTGGACACTTGAGTTTTCCTCCCACATCCTCAAAGATGTGTGTGTTATGTTAATTGCCAATTACATATTGGGCCTATGTGGGTGTTTGATGATCTAGTGTTTCATGTTGGTTCCTGCTCAGATAGGTTCCAGTTCCCCTTGTCTCTGAATTCAAGTAAGTGGGTCTAGGAGCATTATGTTATACCATTCATCTGGATTTATTCTGAAGAGTTTAGAATGCTGAACTGTCTTTATTTAAGAGACTGGAGAAAAGCCAGTCTTTAAGAGACTGGTAAACTTTATATTTAAATATTTATCCCACATCCATTCTGAAATGAAAATGTAATGTCAAAGAGCCAATCTCATTCCATCACCGCTTAAAACATTTCTACTCTAATTCTTCTTTTGTGGCAAATACATTTTAAGTTGCCTTGAACTTATCCTTTTTTTCTCAGTGAATTCTCAGAAAGACACAATCATATACCACATTTATTTATCGTGAGGGTGTGTGCTCCATGATGCACTGGTAACTCCATTATTGTAGTTAATATGCATGTTTGGTTTATTTGTGATTTGAAATTGACCCTGGGTTTGAGTGAGTATTAGTAGCTTGGCAGCAAAGTGGTTAGCATATGCGACTGGAATCCTTTTCCTGATCATTTTCCAAGTGTAGCTAGCACCTTCTCCATCGCCTATACAGTTTTTCAGGCCAGGCTGCTAGGAAGCTCTAAATTGGCCCAGTGTAAGTGTGTGTGTGCTTGCGTGGGTGTGTGTGTGTGTGTGTGTGTGTGTGTGTGTATGTGTGCGTGTGTGTGTGTGAATGTGCCCTAAAATGCCGTCCCAGTATTATGGGAATAGGCTCTGGCCTCCTATGAATCTGAAGCAGTTTTTAGAATGTTAACTTAGGTTGAGTAAGTGCTGGTGTGTGCGTGAGCTATCTGGCAATGGGTTGAATATAGTGAAGGTACCTTACTGCCTCATATTCTGATAAATGCAGTAAAATAATGATTCTAGAATGAGTTACAAACTATTTTACACTTCTAGTAAAAATGCATCAAATTTAATTAACATGTTTATCAAAAGTGCATTGCATGATATAGTTGGCAGATTTTAATATGCTGCCGACAAGTTTTGTAAAATTGAATGGCACAACCAATGGATGGATTAAACTGCATAAGTTTCATCTGTAGTACTCCATTGACATGAACATACACAGACATAGTTAATATGTTTAAACCACTATTTTGAAACAACTATGTTTGTAGAAAAGCAGGCTTCATATATCAATACTCACCTAAATGCACGTTGCCATATACATTACTTTAGGTGGGCGCTATAATCTTTGAAATGTGAGTCACAAATCAGGTATCAATTTTGAGAAGCTATCACTTGTTTTTTGACTCCTCTGTTAAATAACCTCATCTTATCTCATCTTCTTATTCACTTTTCCTGGTGAGGATCATGATAGCAGTATGGAAACCCAGACTTCCCTGTTCCCAGCTACAGATTGTAGCTCTTCCAGGTTTTTCCAAGCCAGCTGAGAGATATAATATCCAGACAAGCCTGCTAAATGATAACTCACATGCATAAATGTTATAATGTGCGTTTATGTGACAAAAATATTACAACTCAGAAACAATCAATATGATGTATGGATTGTATTTTAGTTCCCTTTAAATAGGTCCAATGCTATGTATTTGCATTTGGTTTTTTCATCTGTTTTTATCAGCTACTTGTTGCCATATCTTTGAGAACTGGCCAACAGGTCAACAGTATCTCAGCCAAGCTTCACGGCATGTTGCACTGGAAGCCATTAACCATCTAGGAAGGCACTACATCCAGTTTTCATATAGTGTACATACATATATACACATACATAAAACATAACATGTTTTTGCCAATATAAAAAGGCAATTTGTAGCAGTGTCCAGCTCTGCTAACGTATTCAGAACAATTGACTACACTCATTGCAATAACGACATCTTGAGAGAATAAAGCTGCTTTTGTTAATTGTAAGCAGTTACATTCCATTAATGCACAAGTCAGCTATGATGCCAAGATGTGGCTGGCAAACGTTGTATCTCAGTGCCCTGGTTCCACCTGTGATTCATTTATTTTGAGGCAAAGTAGCTTTGGCAGATGTGATGGTGCTGTACATGGTAATTGTATTGTTAGTAAGGTAACTGACTGAATCCTCAGTTTTTTATATGGCCTATACTATTTATTGTACCAGCAATCATGTCATTACATGTTCCAAATGATAGACTATTTAAGTTGGACATTTGGCATTTAAGTTAGATATTTAGGATTTAAGTGTGACATTTAATCATTTAAGTAGGACATTTAGTGTTTAAACATGACATTTAGCATGTAAGTTGGACAATATGCATTTAGCAGAGGTATTTAGCATTTAAGTTGGATATTTAGCATTTAAATTGGATATTTAGCATCTAAGTGAAATATTTAGCCATTTAAGTGGGGCATTTACCATTTAGGTAAATAAATAATATTGTTCCTCCTGTACATTTGGCTCAACTATTGGACACATTCTTCCTTATAAAACAAAAAAGCACTGCTTTGAGGCTGGGTGTCGCCAGTTTGCAAAACCGAACAGAGAACTTGTGAACACCAAGCATTTAGCTGGCGTGAAAATGTGTGTGGCTTTACGCCAAGTTTAGGTTTTATACATCGCAATGTGAGTGTGGAAACAGGCTTACGCAACATTTTTGTGCATACACACCATTTATACATGAGGCCCCTGGTCCTTTAAATATTTTAATATTGAATTTCTGTATATATTCCTAATAACCAACTGGTGGACACATTCTTTTGAATAAAGCTAAGTAAAAGTTAACATGATACAAGTGAGCAAGCTGGCTGATATTGGCTTAAAATATACAGATAACTCAAATATTTTTTCTACATTTGGTATGATCTTCAGGTCCTTCTGCAATGGTTTTAAGCATCAGGATCCTAAGGACACTTTTGAACAAAAATTATGGAAAGCTCAGATCTAGAGCAGATTGTAACCAAGAAAATGGAGAGTCTAAAATTAAATCTTCCTGAGCATCCTCTCACTTATGCATAACAATACAATATGCTTATTGTTAATTCATATTTATATTAACCTGCATCTAGTTTAATTAGCAATGCTAAATGGCCCTGCTGAGTGCATTCACTACCCGTTGAACTGGAATCGAGTTCACAGAGCAGCCATGACTTATGCTTGTTGCCGTAAGGACTAGAAAGCATATTAAAAAAAAATGATAGAATGGAAATCTATTATTATTATTAATTACAGCAACCGCCTAAGTTTTAGATTTTTATTTGTATGATTGTGACAAATTTCTTCATGTTAAAAAACATAAATATGTTAAAGTAAATATATTTATTTTTTGTCTGCTTCTTATGTATTACTAGGATGCCTCTGATCTAGACCTAAGCAGGAACAACCATGGCCTTTCCCAACTCATCAAGAAGAAGGTTATAGGTCATATATTGCTAATGTTATTGCTACACTCCCAATCTCAGCCCAAGCTCTCATAATAAAAAGAATAATGTAGTATTTTTCTCAACTTTTATTTTTATTTATTTTACCATTTTTCTTGTTGCCATCATGGCCATTTTGTCTGCCAGATGGTATGACACTGCTTGCTGTTAAGCACATTAGCGAAACAATATACATTTGATTTGTGGTGGCTGGTTCTTTACGATGAGTTGCCTGTTAAAGAGCAGGTAGACCTCTGCTTAAGAAATCAGTTTTCAATGCACTAAGTATCTTTAGGAAATAATTTTTTGACCAAGCTATCATCATTGACGTTTTGAGTTTAGTTTTGCCCTTTGAATATACAGTATGACCTATAACCTTTAGATCTTTAGTGTTCTCAAACACAGCTTCAGCTTGACAATTCTTTTCACTTAGATTTCATGCCCATTTCTATCATTCATGCCTTGAACAAAAGGTCACAAGCACAATACATCCAAACATGGCAGAGCTTCAAATCCGAAAAACAGAATACGTATGATAACAATATTGATCACTGTTTGCTAAATGATAAACTCCTAAAAACATAAAGTTACTGCATTTTGCCAGTATGCACTCAACTATGCAAGTCTGACACAAACCCATTAGGATATTTACAGTTTATGCCTCATGCTGTACATCAGTGTCAAATCTATCGCCTTTCGTTGAATTGGTTAGGAACTCATTGTGTCTCTTTGATTAACCTGTTAATTCATTATGCATTACTATAACTCTGACCCTAGGCTTAATAAACTTTTCCAAAAGTTCCAAAATAATATGGACTAGTAATTTATAATCTCTTTTCTTACTGCTACCCTCTGCTAACACTCAAGGACTCTATTATGTAATTTCAGTTCAATATAAGAAATATAAGAAATATTTGGACCCAGGAGATCTCTGTGATGCCACTCCTTAGGTAAACACATGCCAATACAAATGGAGTTATATTCCTTGCCATTTTTTATTTCCAAGTAAGTCTGTCACTAAAACTTTGTAAATAGCTAATATAACTTTTTGGCATATACTATGGAAAAGGACTATACAAAACAAAATGTAGACATTATAGATTATAGTACAAGATAAACAATTTCAATCAAAAATCAAAATCAGGATTAGGAACAAATTCTATCCAAGTGTATATTACTAAATGAGTTAACATACAAAACTAACTTAATTTCTAGCATCTCAGTTAAGTTGGTTGACAACAATGGCCAGGTACCAGTGACAGTGGGTATTTATGTGTTTTTGTACTGCAAATGATTAGTACCCAGTGTAAAATTACTTGGTTCATTTCTCTCTTTCTCTATGCTCAGTGAGAACAGGATGGGCTCTGGTTCTCCATAATAGAAAAACAATTGCTGATGCAGTAATATTAAACTTGCAACAAGCTAAAATCAAAGTAACAAATTCTTCTGTGTTTCTTTACTTATTGAGATCCATGAGTTTCAATTTAAGTCATATTTAATTACTATGACATTTTGCATACTTTTCATGATTAAAATGTCCACTATAAAATTGCTAATCAGTATTTCTATGTCTATTACAATACCTTGATGCCATCTTTTAGGCTTTCTATTTTAACACAAAATACACTATAATACACCTAACCTCACACCTGAAAGGGTGCTGCTTTGGAATTCAGTCTTATCAACATTCATAGTTCTAGTCATGTCACATTTACATTCCAAATAATTGTTTTTATAATTTGCTACTTACATATTTATAAACTTACTTATTTCATATATTTATTTACATTGTTTATTTCAAGTGTAATGAGCCTATCATAGCACTGTATTGTGTAGGTAATTGTTGACCTTGTTGGGACACAAATGTAGCTACATGAATGTAAAAAACAATGCATGATGTCATGGTGGCCATCTAGTCTCTAAGTCTCTAGTGTATAAATAATGTACACTTTGATTCACAAAAGAATGCTAAAAAGCAACAAAACGAGATTTACCTAAGCCATAATGTTTTGTAACATCACTCTCTTAAAAGGTGTTGGGGTGACCCTGTCTTTGGGGTGGGGCAAAGTTATTAAAAAGGGGTGTGAGCAGTGGATGGGCTGATTTTCCCACTACTTTATCAAATTGCTTTATTTGGCTGTGTTAAGAAACTAAATAAAAAGCTGCATGTTTCATAATCTATCACAGATTTAACTGAGTCTGGATGAATAAAAAGCTGTTTTGACATTTAAAGCTATGTCTGCTGTGTCTGTTTTCTGAAAAAAATAATACAAGGATCAACTTTTAGAATCTTTGTGGTTAGTCAAAAGATATAAGCCTCATTGTTTACCAACTATTATAGGCTACATAATTTCCCTAGCAATTTCTACCACTCAGAAATAAAAATCATTTTATATTTGGTCAGGCCAGATATGTCTGTATTATCATTCCTAAAAAATGTATTTATTCATATAATGACTTTGATTTATCCAGGTTTTCTTCAATCTCACTCTATAACAGAATATCCTCCCTTATCACTGTTATCCCCATTTAAATATGCCTGAAATGTGTGTTTGGTTATTGGGAAACTGCTCCACTATAACAAACCCCATAAATAAAATATAATTTAAAAAGCTGAAAATAAATGGTATAATAATATAATAATTCTTCCAGGTTATAGTATAACAATTAGAACAAAGCCATATTAGAATCAAGAGTCACATAGTGTGTTAGAGCTTGATTTGATACCCAACCTTATTGGATTCAAGTCTTCTTTGTTACTGGAATATAATGCTTGCCCTAAGACTGTATAAAGCAACTGAGAATTCTTGTAACAAAAATAGTCAAGTATACTGGCAACCCATTATTTGAGATGCAAACCTAGCATTTGATGTAAAGAACAAACATTTGCATTGCATCTCTTTACTGAAATATGCAGACATTTCCACAGCAAGCAGCCAACTTATGAATTTTTATAACTTCGAAAATTGTTAACATAGCTGAAAACATTTATTTTTTTTTTAACCTTAAAGTCTCAATAAGGATCCTTTTACCCTGACAACAGAAAGAATACTGGGAATGAGAATGAATGCAAATATTAAAATAAAACAGAGGACGTTCTACATCCACACTAACAAAGGAAACATTTCATCGAGATTCGTAAGCAATTACATTCACAATGTGCTGCTTGCTGATTTCACAAGTGAAAAGAATTTCTCTGCTTACTGAAGACTTTCTTGGCCAGATCTCTGAAAAAAATATGAGGTCTCTAAATTGACTTCTGTGAAATGTAAGTCATGCACATTTTAAACAGTGGTGAATAATGTTTCCTTTCTTCTGGGAATAGTTTACAGCTATAGAAACTATTATAACATGCTTAAATAACTCATCTGTATGAACAGCTTCTAGACTTTATCTAACTGCTGCTGAACTTTAGTGGACATTCATCAAGGGAGCAAGAATAAGCAGGCTAAATATCGTTTTACCAATTTTATTTCATGATATCAACACTTCTGAGCTTTTTGTGCTCTCAGTATGGACTAATGGCTACAGACTTAGACTTTAGATCACAAGGTTTCTGGTTTAATATTTCCAAGAGAAAATCACTTAACCTGCCTGTGATTCAGTTGTAAAAGTGTATGAGAACAACTTAACATAATTCAGTATTGTATAGTGCCTTGGAAAGGTTTCCACTATTAAAAGATTCTATATAAAATTCAGATTGTTTCATGATCGAATGGAATTACCTTTTCACTGCATTGGAGAAATTTGGGTTTGGCCCGAATATTTGTGCTTGGATTAAACTACTGTATACCAGTCCAGAAGCTTCAGTTTGTATTAATAAAATTAGCTCAGACTACTTTAAACTAGAACGTGGTACCAGACAAGGATGTCCCTTGTCGCCACTGTTGTTTGCAATCGCTATTGAACCACTGGCGGTTCACTGCCGAAATTCTCATCAGATAAAGGGGATTGTCAGAGAAGGACTGGAACAGAAAATTTCTCTATATGCAGATGATATGGTCTTATATATATCGGACCCAGAAAACACTGTCCCTGCTGTTTTAACAGCACTAACAGAATTTCAAAAGATATCTGGTCTTAGAATTAATCTGAATAAAAGTATACTCTTTCCAGTGAACTCACAAGCATATAATATTAAATTAGACACCCTACCTTTTACCATAGCAGATCAGTTTAAATACCTAGGGGTAAATATCACAAGTAAACATAAAGCTCTTTATCAACAAAATTTTGGCGTCTGTATGGAAAAAATTAAGCAAGACTTGCATAGATGGTCAACCCTTCATCTCACTCTAGCCGGAAGAATTAACAGTGTTAAGATGAATATCCTTCCTAAACTTCTCTTTTTATTTCAAAACATTTCAATATATATCAATAAATCGTTTTTTAAACAGTTAGATTCAATAATAACCTCATTCATTTGGAACTCAAAACACCCACGTATCCGAAGAGCGACCCTACAAAGACCTCAGGCAGAAGGTGGCATGGCTTTACCTAATTTTCAGTTTTATTACTGGGCAGCAAACATACAAGCCATAAAAACCTGGACACAAATAAATGCACATACACAGGCTTGGTCTGCAATAGAAGTAAAATCCTGTAGTACTTCTTTATATTCCCTGCTTTGCTCTCCAATAAATGAAAGTTATCGCAAATATACTAATAACCCAATTGTGCTTTACTCACTCAGAATATGGAACCAAATTAGGAAGCATTTTAAGATGGAAAATCTTTTATCAGTGGCACCTTTGCAAGGGAACCACCTCTTTCAACCTTCGCAAGTATATCCAGTTTTTAATACCTGGAAAAGTTTTGGGATTAAAATGCTCAGAGATCTTTATATAGACAACATATTTACATCTTTTGAACAATTACATTCAAAATTTAACCTCCCAGCTACACATTTCTTTTACTATCTTCAAATTAGAAATTTTGTTAAACAGAAATTGCCCGATTTCCCCCACCTTGCACCCTCCACAATGCTGGAAAAAATACTGCTCAATTCCGAGGAAACAAACACTATTTCCGCAATATATAAAATCTTATTAGAGTCCCTACCTTTCAAAGATCCAAGAGGACATTGGGAAGAAGATCTCTTAATCAATATATCAGAAAAGGAGTGGAAGGTAGCAAAGCAGAGAATTCACTCGAGTTCTATATGCGCAAAGCATAGAATTATTCAACTAAAAATTATATATCGAGCTCATCTGTCTCGCTTAAAACTGTCCAAAATGTTTCCAGGCCAGGATCCAACCTGCGAGCGCTGCAACCAAGCTCCTGCCTCACTGGGTCACATGTTCTGGGCCTGCACCAAACTAACATCATTTTGGACAAAAATTTTTAAGTGCCTCTCAGACAGCCTTAGTATCACAATCCCTCCTAACCCACTAACAGCTGTGTTTGGTGTCCTTCCAGATGGACTTGAATTGGAGAAGGACAAACAAACGGTGATTGCATTCACTACACTCTTGGCACGCAGACTTATTTTGTTAAATTGGAAGAATCCTAATTCTCCTCTTATAAGTCAGTGGGAAACTGATGTTTTATATTATTTGAAATTGGAAAAAATCAAATTTTCAGTTAGAGGATCTGTACAAAATTTTTTCAAAACCTGGCAGGATTTAATCAATATTATTTTAGAATAAGAGAATTAACTATTATTGTATTTAACTCCCTTCTCCATCTCTTATTTATATAGATATTTACTTCTCCCCTTCTTTTGTCTAATGTTGCCTTATTAAAAAGCTTAAAGAAATTTTCCTTTAGCTAAGCTCTCCTTCTCAGGGATGGGGTTTGATTTGTTTTCAAATTTGTTGGGTTATAAATGGATTTGTTTGTATGGAATGATTACAATGAAAATTAATAAAATAAAAATATAAAATTCAGATTGTTTAATCAGGTAATTTCAAAATTTAGCATCACTGATTCAGATGAAAAGCAAAGCAAACTTCTAAACATAAATCTTTGGTTGGAATACATTATTCAAATATCTTCCAATTTTCTGTCTGACACTATCTTATTAAACAGAAGGTTTGTTTTTTTCATTTGATTTATTTTTATTTTTAGAATTTTAAGCAATGCCAGCTGGAGATGCTTCTCAGAATTTGTGTTTGGATGAGATTTAAATAACTTCAGCCATGTCTTAGAGCATATAAAAAGTTCTGTCCTAATAATGGCCCTGAGGCCATTAAAAAATCTGAAATTAAAAACATTTTATGAGAACAGAAGCAATAAAAGAGAAAAAATGTATTGTTTAATTGTCATGAACACTTGAAAAAAATGTAGTGTAAGCAACTATCATTAACACCTTTTGGTATTTCTTTATTAGTCTTGATTTTGATTCGTTTTTTGTCATTTGCGTTATTGTGTTAGGTCATCACAAAGAGTTGTTAGCTTGTTTTTCTTTACAAGTGCAGCCATTTTTGGATCATTTTCTGACAGATAATGCTACATTGTTGTTTGCAATGTGCATTGGCAGTCATGTGAGAGTGGCCTATAATGTCACCATGCAGTTTTTATATAAGATGATGGCATACAATAAGCATTATCCAAGCTTTTAGATTTAAAAGTGAAAAGAATGGGGAATTATGTAATTAGATTTAATTAAGGAAAAGACAAACTAGGATGAGGATCTCTTGCTTTTCAACATTTATACTTATAACAACACCTTAAAACCTCATCCTCTACCAGTCCTTTCCCTAAAAAATCTTCTTTCCCCAAAATGTGTACCCACATTAACGACCATTGGCAACAGTAGCAATATACTATTATCTGCAGGTGCAAGAAGACATACTTAGAGTAAGCTAAAGAAAAGAACAGTGTCTGGTGAAGAAAATAAAATACTAAGATAGAGAAATTATGAATGATCGTATCATTTAAGACAAGAAAAAGATGGAAAAATTTTGTGTTTGGTATCAGTAGTTTGGTTTTGATCTCAGTTTACCTCTGGTTTTGAGTGTGTTTGTTTTGAAATCTGGCCTGTCTCTGTCTAATGGATTGGTTACCTAGCTTTTGTACTTAATGTAAAATATGAACTAGGAAATTTAACAAAAAATATTTATATATACACACATAATGTATATAGTATTTGTGTAAATATATTTATACTAAATCAATGCTTATTTTTGATTAGCAAATTTGTGACAAAAACTATTGTTTAAAGGAACGTGTTTCTTGCTCTTCCTATATTATTATTCATTATTATTGTTCATCATTATTATTATAGCTTTATGTATATTGCAATTGTCAGTTCTGATGAGTTGCAGAACACTTACAGCATGAATGCTACAGATCATGTTCCTTCAATTTTTCCCAGCCATTGCATATGATTTAAATACTGTATATGCATCATAGGGTTACTATGTAGGCATAGTACATTTACAGTGTAATTAACTTCTGTATCTTTAGATGTATCCAGTTATTTACATTTTCTTTTCAAATATTCAGAACTATTCTGTTTTTCTAAAAGGTTTTTATTTACATTTCTTATGCCTGCTCAAGGAACAGTGCTCCTTAGTTTAGTGGCACTCTGCTATTACATTACAGGATAAATGAATTGTTTTCTCTTTATACATTGATTTGCATCGAGAATTAATCAGTCTTTTGATAAAGGTCTACTTACAGCCATAATTTTAAAGCTCACATAATCAAGGGCCATTATTAAATGAATAAAAATTCTCATACATTGCCCTGTACATTCATTATAAATAGACTGACAAATTATCCTTGTCAAATTTCTTGCAACTACACTAAGAAACTATCAGTCTTTCTGGGAGCACAGTGCTAGAATAGAATCAGTATTGAAACTTTGGTGTTGCCAAGTATCACATGCAAATTAAACTATCATAATACCATGTTATAGACTAAATTACTGTAAATGCATAATGTAACTAAGTAAATAAATATTTGCTAAATTAATATGTCGACAATACACCCACTGATGACAGTCTGACTCCTTTTTCATTACCCTTAATCCTTTTACTTACTTGTTTCTCTTGTTGTTGTGCTTTCAACAATAAATGGCTTCACTTGTTGAGAGGACTTTGCAGGTATTCCAGAACATTAGATTATATATGAAGTAAAATAGACAGCAATCAGCCAAGTTATTTTAAAGAGAACAGGGGTGGGTGTTAGTAGGTGAGAGAAATCCCAAAAAAAGAATGGTTCCTGGTAAATGCCATCTCTTACATAATCATTTTTTTAGAATTAAACAAATGAATGTTATAGCTTTCTCTCTTCCTCAAAACATGCTTTTGTTGAATACAGTGACTAAGGTTAGGGCTGGCTTAATTAATAAAGTTATAATCACACATAAATTTTAAAAGATGGGAATAAATCTCTCCCTGTGTTTACAAAACTAATATAGCTCTGTCATGTGTCAAGAAAAAGGACTTCCCATGTTGAATTAACTGAAAGTAATTTGAGCCTGACTGTGCTTATTTTTAACTATTATCACATCTTCCAGATGTTGCAGTTCACTCCTCCTTCTTGTGATGTCCAAGGTCGATGCACAGAGAAGACTCGGAGAAAGGCAAGGCATCACTTATTCCTCATAGCGTGTTGTTTTCTTTACACAGGCAAGGAATCCACTACAGATACGTGCACATGAATGTTATTGGAAGAACTATATACTGTATACTAATCGGCCACCGACTGGAGGAAAAATAGCCCCGACCTATTCACTTATAAAAAGGGAGACTGGAAACTCCCCATGTAGTTCACTTCCAAGAAGGGATAGAGGAAAAACCTCCACCCTGTAGTGGTTGTTACTGTATGAGTAAGGAACCCTGTAAACTGTGGACTGACGTATTTGGAAGATGACTCTGTGGAGCCATGTACCCAGAACAAGAATCTGTGAGCTGTAATAAAGCTTTACAGAGGCACTACTAGACTTTATGAATGTGTTATATGATACTGTAACTTGAGAATTTTTTTTCCTCATTATTGAATGAAATATCACATACTATTAAAAATTATGGAATGGTTTTAACAGGAGTTCTTCATCTAGTCATCTGAGTTCCTCTCAGGAATCACATCAACTAAAACTATTTATCCTCTTGAATCTCAAAATGAATGTCTGTTTGTGACCTGTCAAATATGAGAACAAGCTATTTAATTATATTCATTGTGTAAAATGTAACTTTATATCTCAGTCTTACACTTATGGTTCATATAATTCATTCTTCAAAGTTCTTTCTACAAAATGTACACCCATACTCAATCATGTAGTTTATAACATGAACCTTGACCCCAAAGCCATTTTGTTGTCCCTATTACATAGCACGGCTGAATTCCCAAAGATCTGTCTGCTCTTTTATAGCATCCTATAAACTGAACCCTTTAGAATACCTCATTTGACTGTTACCCCTTATTAAATTATGAGCCAAATGAAAGCTTACACAGCTAGCCTTCACACTATTCAAAAATATGGGACAACCCTATTCGCATGCAGCTTGGTCTAACTCATAAATTCTGTTATTTATGTAAAGCTCTCTAGGTCTCAACAATCAAACTCAGGTTAAAGACTATCCTCATACTGATGATAAATACTGAATTAGAGTACTGAAGATATGGAAATGAAAGGCTAATTTGAAAGTACAACTTCAAGATAAATGTATAAAAGACCAAGATCTGGAGATGAAAGTGTAGGAAGCTTGGAAGAGATGGTCATCCTAGGCAAACCTGGAAATGCCATTTAAACTAGTGATGTTGATGAAGTTAAAGACCCTCGTTTTTCTATTGCACAGTAGCTCATAAGGTTAGTTGGTTGAATTGACCCAGTTTCAGTGAGTGTTGGTTTGTGCATGAGTGTACCTTGCAATATGCTGACATCCATCCAGGGCTGGCTTCTGTTTTATGCCCAGTGCTGCTCAAATATGCTTGATCCCAAGCATCCCACAACAGTTTGTAATAACACCCTTAGTAGTCATATGTTTGTGTTCCAAAGGTGCATCTGTAGCCTAATATAATGTTAATTTAGAAATGTTCCTGTTTTACAACATAATCATAAATCAAGATAACATATAACAGTATGTAATAACATCAGAAATAATCTTACATTTTTTTTGTTAAATTCAATCGAGATTCATTTTCTGGTGGCAACTTTTTGTGTGTAAATGCTTATGCTTTTTGTACTATACAATCACAGTATGAAAATCTATATTTATAATTGCACTCAAATCTGTCTCCCTCAATTTTCTGAACACTTAATAATAAAATAATAATAATACATTTTATTTATATAGCACCTTTCCCATGCTCAAAGCACTTCACAGAGTTTAAGAAAGAACGGCAGGGTATACAGTATATAGCATTGTACTAAACCAGATAAATAAATAAAGAAGAGTAAGATAGTAAATTCAGAGAAAAAAGCCTAACAGACAATATAATTGATGGTCTAGCACACACACACAGGTTACATGAGCAACTTGACATAGAGGTAAACTGAAGAAGGTTAATAAAGTCAGGTAGAGCTAAAAGCCTTCCTGAACAGATGAGTTTTTAGTTGTTTTTTAAAAGAACTCATGGAGTCATAATTAATTTCAGTAGGTCATTCCAGAGTCTGGGCGCAATACAGCTGAAGGCCCTGTCACCCATGGAGTGTAGATTAGTGTGGGGTACAACAAGATTGCCAGAATCAGAGGACCTTAGTGGGCAGACAGGCACATAGTGATGGAGAAGGTCACTGATGCAGTTTGGCACAAAGTCGTTTAAGGCTTTGTAGGTTATTAGTAGAATTTTATATTTAATTCTGTAAGACACAGGGAGCCAGTAAAGGCGAAGCAGGATGGGTGTTATGTTGTTATGTACTCGCTGCTGCTGGTCCGTGTAAGGACTCTTGCAGCCAAGTTTTGAATAAGCTGGAGCTGTGATATAAGGTTAGAAGGGGCACCTGCCTGTAGGGAATTACAATAGTCGATGCAGGATGTATCTCCATTACAAGGACATCAACTCATTAGAAGGCATGCTCACCTAATACACCAGTTCAGAGCTGTCAATCCATCTGAAAACATGACTTTTGTCAAAAACATGAAACCAGCATGAGAACAGGAATCATGTAAATTCCACACAAAAAGCACCCGAGCCAGGATAAAACTATTGTCTAAGTTCTGGTTTTGTGATTGGCATAACTGTTTAAAAGAGTTGTTATAAATCAGTCCTGAACAGGTTGCCTGTCACAAGGATATAGTCTTGAACACCTCCTTCAGCTCACTTACTCTGAGTCAGTGTTGAATCTGTGATTAGCCTAATATGCGGGTTTTTGGAGTGTGGGAAGAAAACCAGAATGTTAAAACAACAAGGAGAAGGTGAATATATAAATTCTAAACATAAAGGATCTGAAACAAGTCTCCAGACATTATTAGTTGCCATATTTATGTAATACATAAAAAAATCAAATTTACATTCTCCAATTTTTTAAATCTTTTACAATAGATACAAAAATGAATGTGGTACTTTGTTGAAGTGAATAAAGTTTATTTTTGCTGTGGAACTGTGCAATGGTACAGGGTTTTATTGCTTCTACCTCAGGATTCCCAGTTCAGTCACTGTCTTAGTGGCGTTTACACATTTTACGAAAGTCTGTAAAGGTTTTTTCACAGATTTCTTGCCAAATCATATAGACTAACTAGCAATTCGAAATTAGTCCAGCATGCATTGGGATGCCCTTAAAAGGGTCATGTGAGTTCAGAAAATTGATAGATTCTTTCTTTGATGTTTCAGCAAAACAAAACCCCACTTCATTTTTGAAGTAAAATAGTAATGTTTCTAAAGGAGAAAATCTGAACAAAAAATTTTTGGAAACCTAAAGATGATAAAATGAGGGTTCAACAATTATTAGATATCAATAACGGCGCACTTGACTTGAGCATTCATAGCTTTCATACTCTTTCTCTGTATGTTTAGCATTCATTTGCTCAGTCATTGATGTGCTTGCTGCTTCCTGAGCAGCTCTTCTTTTCTCCACCCTAGCAGCTCGCTTCTCTTCTTTTGTCGGCATCTTTTCGCGTTAAAAGTGATTAAGTCAGTGTTTATGTTGCAATTAGTTGGTACGTTTTCATTAACTTTTCTCTTAAGCTGGCACTTAAGTCTTCAATCTGCCTCAAGAATGATTTAAGATATGAAGAGATAGGGAAGTGACGGTGAAGGTGGTAGGGATGAGAATGGCACCCGTACACATGCGCCACACGGCCGCCCTGCTGGCTGCTGCCAAGAGTTGATTCTACAAAAAAATAAAATTAAAATAAAAAGAGGAATAACCTTGGAGGTCAATCATCACCCCGAAAGCAGATAGTAGACATCACGTAGTATATGTGTACCAAATTTCAGGTTAACAGGTCAAACGGTTTGCGAGCTACAGACAGCCACGGTAGCATATTATATAAGAAGATTGGATAGATTCTTAGATATTTTTTGATCTCATTTATTTTGCTCAGTGATTTAAAAGTGCTCTGGTAATTCTTCAGACTAAAAAATGAGCATTTGCTCATACTTGATCTATAAAATGCATGGTATATATGTGTGACATAAATTATGTCCAATTTCATGGTTACAACTCACATATTTTTTATAGAACTGAGCATCAGTAGCATGTGAAAGCTAAGACTACATCTTGTCTTGTTAAAAATAAAAACACCATCCAGTGGTAATCAGTAATCATCAATATGTAATATGTTTCCATAGAGAATTATTTTTAGACTTTCTTACAATTCATCATTAACATCACTACTTCTTGTGCTCAGATGTCCTTTCTGATGCCTTGCTGCTTTTCAATATAACATACAGTACAAGTCTCAAGTCACTAAAGTAAGTAACAGTTCACAGGTGCACATTGCTCAGTTGTTTGGACCTTAAGCATGATCCAGAAAGATATAACTGTATTCAATAAAGTAGCAATGTTTTTACTTAAATTAAAATTACATGTGCATATTAAATGACTACCACAGGTTACGTCAAAATTATCCACACTAAGCTAATGGACAGCTTTAGTAGCTTTTGATTTTTGCTGTTAAACTGTTAACAGTTTATCCTCTGTTGTTCCAGGGATCCAAGACAGCTTCTACACTGTGTCATCTAAGGGTCAGACATGGGCATGATCACTTGAGTTTGCACCTGGTATAACAGTGGCTATTTTCTTTCAGTATAAAAGCCATCTGGATAATGATGGGAAAATTAGGTGTTCTTTTTTAAATTTTAAGCTCTACCTTTGCAATTCATAATTCAATTTTCTTAAAATGTTGGAAGGATTTTTTTCATGTGAGCTTATGCATTTTTAAAATCTATTTTGGCTTTTATTTTTGTTTGTTCTCTAGGAGTTAGTTTCCCACCTACTAATTATCATTTCTGTCATCTCACATTAGAAAGCTTCAGAAACTGAATGATTAATTTCAACACCCATAATGATATCATAGGTCTTCAGTTTGCTTAATAATAGGGTTACTTCATGATTTTTTTTTTCATTGAATCAAGTCACTGAAGCAAAATCAGGTCATTAGAATTTAACTTCCTTTTTTTAGGCTATCTAGGTTTTTTAAATCACATATTATTTTCTGCATTTGTGGTATGAAAGCAGACATTCAGGAGGATTTTTCAAAGACCTTTGAATAACTTGAGATACAGATAAAGAGATATAGATAGAGATATTATTAGGGATCATTTGGGAGGGATAGTGGAATTTTTGACATGAAAATTCTAGTAGGGCCGTACCAGAATTTTCCTATATGTGTGCAGACGTTTGCAAAATAAACAATTTACTTACCTAACTGATAAAATCTGCCCCTTTTTTGCTAATGACTAGCAAAACATGTAGGTTTATGCACCTTTCATGTCATAAAGTAATCAATCATACAATTGGATGCTATTGTAATAATCTCAGACATAGTCATCATCTGATGAAATACAGCAATATAGCTTTACACAGTAAGTAAAGTAAGCCTCAAGTTTAGAATCAAACAGCTTTTAGATGAAAAAGAACAGACCACAATAACAATAACTTAACATAATAATGCACAGACTACACACACAATACATGACTCGACTGCACACTGCATGTCCAGAAGCAGACCTTATTACCATGCAGCTAGGTTTTTGCTGATCAGCGCAAGGCCAGCAAATAAATGAAAAAAAAAAAAACTATTTTCTACAAATGTACCTGTTCTTTCTGCACCAGCATGCATTATGTTTTTGCACAGCAGGATCATACAGCTGTTTTTTTCCATGAAGTGGAAGGAGCACATTTAGACCCCTTGGATTCCATTCTCCAAGTACTGCAATTTACGTCCACACCCCAAAGAAGTGGATGTTAGATTAATTGGTACTTGGAACTGACCTAGTGTATGTGAGTGTGTTCTGTAATATCTCAGGATCATTCCCACCTTACATGTAAAGTAACTAGCATGTATTCTGTGTCCCTTGTATCTATGCAATGGAAAAAGTAAGTTAAGAAAATAAATTGCTCCTGAGATGTTTTTGAATACTTTTATTGTAATGTGTATAAAATAAAAATGCTTAAAAAGACAAATTGCAAAATCTCTCATTTAAAGTGTGGTTAAAAACATTAGCCTCAGTGGAACACCATTTGGTATACTGTATAAAGAGATATTATATGTATAAGTAGAGACAAAAAGTGTCATGAGAGTAATAACTTTGAAGCTGGCCTATACTTTAACTGAAAAATGCTAGGTGAATATGTGTAGACCAATTTAATGTGTCACAACAGTATAGGGAAATTTGAGCATCCAATGTGGCTTCCAAAATTTTATTAAAGATAAAAATAGCTTTTCCCAAATTAACTGTAGGTACTGCTTATGTGTATTATGTTTATGCTGTAAAGATTAAGGCTGGAAGACACTGCTATGCACATATGCACACATTTTCTCAGTATCTCCTTTGAGATCAGCATTCTTATGGCTTGTCATAGCTGGGCTCTGTTTTGATGTGTTAGATTGTGTGGCTTTATACTTCCTGGGTCCTTCCACAGCGGAATGTTCCTGTGCCTCTTCATCTTTCAGTTTTGCTTGTACGTTGCATGGGCACAACAGAAAAAGTGACTGAAAGCATGCTGTAGAGTCATTCTTTTCCACCTACTCGGGCATAGTTGAGTTGCTGTGTATGCTTTTAGGTGCAAAAGCTCTTTGCTTTAAATGTAAGCTCTTGCCTGATTGTACTTTCATGGTTGTCGATCTTACTTAACACATAAATTCAGCAGTGTGACGTGAGTGCTGTCATTCGTGTACATCTGTGATAACCTGATCACATCCCACCTCTACTCTGATGTAATTGTGAAACGTCTAAGGCTTTTAAAAGGAAAAACATATATATTACAATACTGGAAAGTAATAATCTAATAATAAATTAAAAATTGTGTGGGACTGGTGGTTGCTTACTCTGTTAAACAAGATATTTATATCCTTATATGGCATTAAATAGATTCTCTTATAATAATTGCAATCCTGACTCTGTGGAAAAAAAAATAGCAAAAAATGTAAAATGTTTTATTATGATATGCATTGAAAAAGTATAAGAAACACATCGTTTAACCAAAGCCCCATTGTTACTATTTATGCTGAGTACACAGTGACAGAGACTTTGATTCCATGAACTGCACTGCTTTCCATTTCTACCTGAAAATTAATGGAATAGTCAAATACTTCTAAAACATGTCCCTGTTTTGAAAAACTGAATGGTGAGCTAAGAGCTGATGGTTGCATCAATTAGACTTGACTTAAAGAGGGGACCAGCTTCAGATTCTTCAGACTCCATTATTCCTGCACTCTTTAGGTGAATATACAAATAAAACAAATTTCTCATCCTGATCCTGACTCCTCTTCCACATTATTCTTGTACATTCCAGCTCTTATATACATTAATTTTGGTAAATGTGACAGGTTGTACAAAAAAGAAGTTAAAATCCTGAAGTTCATTTGCTTCATGTGTGGTTGTGAGCCTATTCTGAAGGAACTCTCCAGCTGTAAGAAGGAGTAGCCTGGATTAACACTGGCAGCTGTCACTTTAAAATGTGGCTTTAGGGGCTTGTGCAAATAAAGCAGAAGGCATTTGTTTGATTCTATAAGGTGTTTTTTGTGTTCTTCATTTTCCAACTATTAACTCAATATAGTGTTCTGGTGTTAATGAACTCTGAACTCTAAACTTTTCATTTAACAGAAGCATTCAGTAAGCTATTTAAAATGATTTAGTGATTAAAGAGTTTTGCCCTAAATCCACCTTTTCTTATGCTTTTTTTTTTACTTTTTATGTTTTTTGGGGGTTTTTTTGGTACTTTTTAATTGTTGATCTCCATCTCCCCTCCCATTAAGGTTAGTGGTGGCGGGGGCTCCAATTTGTGTCATTCTAAGATTTAGCACAGACACTTGAGGTGAAATGAAAGGAAAATTCTAGCCAAAGATTTTTGCCTTGTGCTCATTTTCAAGTGTGAAGGTCATTTGAAATTTTGCTCACTATTTTCTTCTGGTCTCATGTTTTAGTATTGTTTATCAAGTTTAGAGTTTGGACTATAGATTTGGTTATTAGTCTTCAGGATTGAAATTTAAGATTACATTTTTTGTTCTGTCTTTAACATTAGGTTTTCTCTCCAAATTTTTTTCCTAATTCTATGGCTTCTTGACCTCATTCATTTAAACATTAGCGCTCATCACTTCCTTCCTCACTGTTCAGCTTTTTTCTGTTTTATCCTTGTTATTTTTTCACTATGTTTTGAGGCTTTATTGTAAATGTATTAGTCTGTTAGATCTCAGGTTCCTATTCTGTTTCTTACTATTATTGTATTTTCTACTTTATTATTAAATGCTGGATTAATGAAACTGACTGTTTAATTACCAGGTGTTGTTAATCAAGGAATATATGATTTTTGGGGGGCTGACTCTTTGTATTTTTGAATATCCTTATGGGCAACCCACAGCAAAGACCTGATGTGTTACTAGTACTCTGTATGTGGGTTTGTCTATTGTCTATTCTATTGACATGTACTTTGTGTGGATTGGTGATTCTAAGTTAGCCCAATCTGACTAACAGTGCATTGCAATAATCAGCAATCATTCCAGCGTTAGCTCCTATTGTGAATTTGGTTCTGCTAGAAAAGATTCCTGTTCCCTTTGACTCTATAATGAATACATTGGAAATGGGAAGTTGAGAGATTTTATTCAGTCCTCTAGTTTTCCACAATGAATAAATAGATCTTCAATGTAAACCGATGGTCTTCATTACCAATGATAGCAATAAATACTGTCCAGCTTTTGGTGTCACCTCATGTGTGCTCATTCATTATCTATTTTCCAAGCATGCTCAAGTTCAAGGCACACACTTTAAACCTCTCTACAAATGGTGCACATGAGCAGTTGATTTTAGACTACTGAGACACATTGTTAATCATGGAATGTACCAGCTACAACAGCCATGGCTTTAATTATGATGAAATAATATGTAAATGAACAACAAACAAGTGATAAACATGTATATTACAGTATATACATCATATGTTTCAGGGACAGACTGAGCTAAAGCAATAAAAGTTTTGAGTGGCTACTATTGATTTTGTGAATGGAGCAAAAGTAATTGAGTTTGTAATTAAGCAGATTATGATAATATTAAGCCTTATGTAAACAAAACATCTTTATGAATTATTATTACTATTCATCCATCCATCCATCCTCTTCCACTTATCCGAGGTCGGGTCGCGGGGGCAGCAGCTTGAGCAGAGATGCCCAGACTTCCCTCTCTCTAGCCACTTCTTCTAGCTCTTCCGGGAGAATCCCAAGGCGTTCCCAGGCCAGCCATGAGACATAGTCCCTCCAGCGTGTCCTGGGTCTTCCCCGGGGCCTCCTCCCAGTTAGATAGATAGATAGATAGATAGATAGATAGATAGATAGATAGATAGATAGATAGATAGATAGATAGATAGATAGATAGATAGATAGATAGATAGATAGATAGATAGATAGATACTTTATTAATCCCAAGGGGAAATTCATATGGTTGGACGTGCCCGGAACACCTCACCAGGGAGGGGTCCAGAAGGCATCCTGATCAGATGCCCGAGCCACCTCATCTGAATCCTCTCGATACGGAGGAGCAGCGGCTCTACTCTGAGCCCCTCCCGGATGACTGAGCTTCTCACCCTATCTTTAATATTATTATTATGATTTGTTTTAAATATGATTGTTATAGTGATGTCATAATGTGAATATTATACAGCTCGGAGGTATGAGTTGTTGGAATGGAAGTCGTCATGTTGGTATAGTGTGCCAGTTTACATTATAAGAATACAAGATATTTGACAAACAAGAGCAGAACTTTCAATCCATCAACCCGGCCCTGTGTTTTCTGTATGTACTGTATATGTTGTACTGCGGAAGACCTGTTAAGTGTTATTTTGTGCCACTGTATGCTACAATATACTGTATGGGCAGTATGACAATAAACCCACTTGACTAACAGCTACATTCTCATGATATTTTGTGAGCAGTTTGAAGAGACATCATAGAAAGAAAAAGTAGAATAAAAAATGGCCAGACATCACCATTGTTTGCTGTAATCTCCTTTAGCCATATATATATACAGTATATACATGCATAGAGTTGTTAATATTGATTTTTTTATTGATGGCAGTATGGCAGTAATATAGCATTTTGATTGATGAATTTAACATATTTAATTTTCACCACTATCTCACAACCTGTTGTTTTAACCATTCACCCATCTTGAAACAGCTCAGATCCCTGGTTTCAGAATATCTTGATCCTCTGCACTTTGCCTATCAGACACATAGAGGTGTGGAGTATGCTCTTATCTACATGCTCCACAGAACCTACTCCTATTTGGATAAAGCTGGCACCACAGTCAGGATCATATTCTTTGATTTTTCAAGTACTAGATGCCCCCACAATCTACTGGAACATGGACTACCTGACCAACAGACAGCAGTTTGTGAGGCTCAAGAACTGTGTCCAAAATGGTGGTGCATAACACTGGAGCACCATAGGAAAATATTCTGACTCCCTTCCTGTTTACTCACTACACAAAAGATTTTCAGCACAATACCAGCGCTTGTTACCTATAGAATTTTTCAGATGACTCTCCATCATAGGCTGCATTAATAATGGAGATAATCTTAAGTACAAGAAGCTTGTGGAGGACTTTGTCTTGTGGTGCACTGAGAACCACCTGCAACTCAACCTAGTAAGACAAAAGAGCTAATGATGGCCTTCTAATGTGCCAAAGAGCCTCTGAGACCAGTCACCATTCAGGGGGAAGATGTGAAGATAGTGCAGAGCTACCAGTACATGGTTGCTCAAATAAAGAGCAAACTGGACTGGTCTGACAACACAGTGGCACTGTACTAGAAGGGCCAGTACAGACTGTACTTAATAACGAGGTTCAGGTCCTTTGATGTATGCATCAAAATGCTGGAAATGTTCTGTCAGTCTGAAGTAGCCAGTGTATTCATCAAAGCTGTGATCTCCTGGGGAAGGAACTTGAGCTCAAAAGATTCACAATACCTGAAAAAAAAACTTACCAGGAAAGTCTGCTCCATCACAGGGTGAACTCAGGACACACTGGAAGCTATTGTGGAAAAGAGGAAGATGGCAAAATTGGATGCCATCATGAAAAATCATCTCCAGGAGGTGTTCTCTTGGATCATTTTTAGCCACTGGCTCATTCCACCACGGTAAGCTAAGAAGCACATCTGAGGGTCTTTTTTGCCTGCTGCTATCAGGCAATAAAATGCTTCCCTGAGCATGGTAAAGGTGCTATATAAATAAAATGTATTATAATTATTCCTCCCAACATCCCAAACTAAATGTTGATACGCTTTTAAGTTCATTTTGCAATTTTGACACAAGATACATATACTGAAATATTGACTGACTAAATTGATTGAGTGATTGTATTATGTGTATTCTGTAAGTATGTATCTTTGGCTTTATGTTTCTGCTGCCATATGCATCTAAATGTCCCCTTGGAATTAATAAAGTTTATATAATCAAATCTAATTTTCTGAACCAATATATGTACAACACATGCAAGAAATCAGTGAACTCGAAGCAAAATTATGTATACACAACATGTACCTACAGTATACTTGGTGTATATATATATATATATATATATATATATATATATATATATATATATATATATATATATATATATATAAAAATATATATATCATTTTAATTTGTTCCAGAATTACAAAATAGATGGATGGATAGTACTCCATAGTTTACAAAAATAGAATTTCAATTCGAGCAACTAATATGTGCCTTCTTAAAAGCAGATAACTTTTTTACATGTTTGAACCACGAAGCGACAATATTGCAAATAAGCACATTTTAAAGTTTACCTACACTTTATAACGGTTGCCTTTCAAATCGGATTTAGAAACACCTCGTCTGGGTACGTCATCAGCCAAGACTACCAATGACGCGCTTGATTGCTCCCAGCCCGGCAGGCCCACGGGGTGAATGACCCCTATGCTGTGCACCTGAGTTCTGGCGAAGAGCATGTCGCATTGGCTGATGGGTGTTGTAGTTTATAGAGTGGGATGTCTCAGACTTCCCCTTAACAATATGTACTATTTCTTTCAGAAATGGTCTTGGCGAATGCTAGATACTGTCGGACATGAATAGACTGTTACCCTATTATTTACAGAGTGGTCAATTCCGACAATTTAAAACTGCAAAGATTTAAATAAAACTACAGTAGCCAGAATGCAATAGTGTGCGCATGTCGACGCTTCTCGTGTTCAGCTGCGGACGTGCGTAGTGAGTTTCCGTGAATGGGTGGAGGAGAAATTGGAATGTTGGGTTTGCGGCAAGGTAAAATGAAAGAATTCTGCTGAAAAGATGGGGTTCCTTTCATGCCCGGCAGCTTACGTCGAGGATTGACAGGTTGTAACCAAGGACTCTCTTCGAGCATTTTGCAGATTCGGGCGGTGTGTGCTGTATGAGGGCCTGATCTCACGGTAGTCTCTCTCCTTGACTGGTGTGCGCGCCTCAACGAGAAACGCGGTGTCCATTCGGGGAAAAAGCGGGGGGATCTGATGATGCCTCGAGAAAATATGGCCTCTTTAATACAGAAAATCGCGAGGCAGGCGCGCGCAACTTTCAAAAACTGTGGTTCATCTGCGCTGGGAGATGGTAACAAAGTGTTTCTAGAGAATCATGTAAAGCTTAGGAATCTTTTGAGTGAAATTCGTGCAGAAGACCTTAATATTACTCCAAGAAAGGTGGACTCTACCCCCGTCTCCGTCCCTCAGAGCCCCCCGGTTACATATATGCACATCTGCGAAACCGATGCCTTCAGTATGGGGGTTTTTCTCCTCAAGAATGGCAGCTCAATTCCCTTGCACGACCACCCAGGGATGCACGGGATGCTTAAAGTCATCTACGGCAAGGTGAGAATTACTTGCTTTGACAAGCTGGAGGATGGCCCCGCCACTGGCGGTGGCGTTAGCGGTGGGGGTGGCGTGGAGGTCAAGTTCAATCCTCCCTTACTCCCCTACCAGCGTGATTCTGTGAGTTCCTCTTTCCTGCGCTCTGCCGGAGAGTACACAAAGGACAACACTCCATGCGTTCTGACCCCACAACGAGACAACCTTCATCAGATCAACGCCGTGGACGGGCCTGCAGCTTTCTTGGACATCCTGGCACCCCCGTACGACCCTGATGACGGCAGGGACTGTCATTACTATCAAGTGTTGGAGCCTGCGTCTAGTAGCGCGGAATCCGGTGAACAGCAGCAGCACACCTGGTTGCTTGAAATCCCCCAGCCCGCAGACTTCTGGTGCGGAGGAGAACCCTACCCGGGGCCACGGGTATCGCTTTGAAGAAACTTTCCGGTGCAGTTGGGAACACTTTCGGGCACTCCGACGCCTACGCTTCTAAAGGGCGGCTCAGTTTTATAATGGATCCTGGAGTAAACCTGCAGCTCGAGAGGAATCTATGCTTATTACTTGTCAAATGATCAGAACAGCGGTGGCGGAGTAAACAAACCGATTTCCAGAAACCTGTAACTCTGAAGCCATAATGTTTACACTGTTCTGTTTATTCTTTAATTGATAACTAATAATATATAATGTATTGTTACGTTAAGATCCCTCATACTAAATTTATTTTGTTGTGTATAATAACAGAGAAATATAGCCTTAATCCTGCCTTTAATTTATTGGAAGCTATACGTTTATCTTGAATGTTTGTGTTTAGTTTATTTACTCAAGATATTATAATGCAGTAGTTTAGCCAAACAAAATAGGACAAAAGGGTATGCATTGAAAACCACGGTTTACACACGTAAAGAATACTATATTCAGATGTCAGATACTTTCTGAAAAACGAGATCATTCCCACAAAGAAAACAGCCCACTCTAATTCCAGATTTACCCCATTACTTATAGCATTTTCTTTTGAATAAAGCACCAGTTGCTTACTTCAGCATGTACTGTGCACAAGCAAAGAAGTAAAAAATGAAAATGTGCTTACACTACAGTTGTTAAAAGTTATGAGCACACATTTCTTTGACTTGCCACAGGATGTAGTGAAATTATTGTTTGTTTTTTAATTGAACAGTTTAAGTGCCCATATGTACTTTATACATTTGAAATTAAAGAGATACAATGAAGTGCGTTTTTAGCTGCTTTTTCCTTTTACATTAAGACTTGTTTCTTTGCTAGGTCTTAAATACACCTGGTTACTCAATTTGTTTAGTAAATATTTAAATGACAAATATTAGGACACCATGTATCATTCAAAAAGCAAAATGAAAAAGTGCAGTATATGCTTCCATAGTGTGAAACCCAGCCTGAAGTCCCACCATTTTCTGAATTTTGTTGCACGGATGTGAAGAGCCAGTGTTATCCCAGCAGTTCTGGATGTAAGGCAGGAAGCAGCCCAGCATTAGACGTCATGGTCATTTAAAAGTCAACAGTTAATGGAACATCTGTTTAATTCAGTTTTAGGGTTTGCATATCCTGGCAGCACTGGATTCTGTGCAGGCTGCCATTCAAACACAGACAATACCAACTCATGCCAGGTCAATTTAGAATCGCAGATAATCTAACATAAACATCCCTATTTGCTATAATTGTCAACATGTTGCTGTGATATTAACAGATAATTATAAAATACTGTGTTGTGTGGTCCCTCTTAGAATATATACCCATGGTGAAAGCATAGTTTTAAGTTTAAAGAGCCCATATTGCCATTGAAAACACAAGCTGGCAGCTTTTAAACTTTGTTTCACCCTTAATAATGTGCTATGTAGTGTTGTCACCAGTAACTTGAGGCTTGATTGATGCTTTACTTTAATTGTTTTTTCTTTGTAAACAAAAATGTGACAGAAATAATAACCATCCATTTCCTGACCAGTTTATCTATTTTAGGGTTGTGTCTAGCCAGTGGCCTTTCTGGATTCTTGCATAGAGCTATCCAGTTTGTCACAGGCCATGCTTACTCATACTGGGCCAAGTTAGATTTTCCATTTTTCAGTTTGATTAGTAAACTTTTTAAATTAAACTAAAGGTGTAATTGATATAAAAATGTGCATTTGTTAACCTGTCAACCAGTGTATGTTAATTGGTTGCCTCCTATTTCAATTTCATACTACCAGTATTTTCATAAAAATATTACAAAAAAATACCTGCTACTGGGTTATAATCACACCAGTATGACCATGTTCTTTCAATGCATCTCTCTTTCATGGTGCACAACTAATTTAATTTAAAAAGTTGTTTAGATGCACCGGTTAAGCGCCTAGCACACCTTTTTTCTTCTCTCATGGGTCAAACAAGGAAAACGGTGTTTCATTTGATCATATTTGTTGTATAGTCTCATATGTGTTCGGGTTTACTCATCAAGTTTTCACAATGACTCTTGGTGACTTTAAATTTTGGTTATACCCCTGTCTTGGGTTAGTGCAGACCCCATTCTGTACTGTTAATAGACTTTACTGTTCTTGACAAAAGTAAATTGACCCTCTACATTTTTCCGTACTGACTTTTAAATATAAACAAAGCTTTGATATTGCAATATTTTGATAAAGCAATCGAGACTAGAATGATTAAAGTATATCTCCAAAGTGAGATTTAACAGGAGTGAGTGTAATCTCACTATTGCCAAACAGCTCACAGGTTCAGTTTCCAAACTTTTTGTCCTCTATGTTTGGTGTGCATGTTGTCCCTTTGTCATGTTTTGACATCTTCATGTAATTCCACTTTTCTCCCACATCCTAAGGATTTGTGTGAGGTTATTGTGAATTCCCAGTTGCCCTATTATGGACTAGTAAGAAAAGCACTATATAAATGTAAAGAAT
Source organism: Erpetoichthys calabaricus (assembly GCF_900747795.2). NCBI lineage: Eukaryota > Metazoa > Chordata > Cladistia > Polypteriformes > Polypteridae > Erpetoichthys > Erpetoichthys calabaricus. Next base: position 252,964,225 of record NC_041395.2, on the reverse strand, counting down.
TATTACTATTGTTATTTCTATGATTATTATTCGTATAGGTGAATGTACCCTTTACACAATGGCTCTAGGTCTGTCTCTCTGTACCTTCAAAATCACGCTCAAAAAATGGATGGCTGTTTCAATCAGCATTTTTTTTTTCCTTTAACAAGACTGCTATTATTCTTTTATTTGGAGCCTTGCAGTTCATTGCCCTTTGTGTTACTTAGCATTGTTTAATCTTTTAAGTAAATAATAAAAGAAGGAACGAGGGATTTCCATTGAATGTTGGCTTTGAAGGTTTTCTGTTATGTTTCAGCTGTGCTTAATCCTTAGATCATGTCATTTTTCTTGCAAACTACCGAATCGGATAATTCTAATTTCATGATGATCATTCCTATAAAATTCACAGCAGGAAGTGGAATGCCAACATGACACAAGATTTGCAGTGTTTTGTTTTACTTGTAGTAAAATCTGCTTATATTATGAACATGAGCATTTTTAATGCAGTCTCGAGATATGTTGCACAAGTTTTAAATGCATCTGAATATCACGCATTTTTATTTGGTGTATGGAATCTGTTTATACAATGATTTGCAATGCCACTGTGCCAGGGTACAAATACAAGTCAAGGTACAAATTCACCATGGCACTTTGGGGAGTCCTATCCCTAATCATTTTAAGGGTGTGAAGTATGTGTTCAGTTCACAAAAAATAAGAGAGGAAAGTCATCAGAAGCTGTCAGTTTGTGACTTTAAGGTGACATTTTGTGTGTTGTTTTGCAGTAGAGCTGTTTGCTGTAATCATCTTGATAGTCAAGGCAGCTAACTCTCTCTCTATATAAAATCAAATGTCTGTATGTCTGTCCGCTTTTCACGAGAGAACTACTTAACGGATTTAGATTGGGTTTTTTTCTATAATTTGCTTGAACATTGATTTTGCGACTTCTCTCATTGCGCTGTGTATCATTGTTAGCTTGCCGTACCAATTTATTTGTGTGAATCCGAGACAGATGCAGTGGGCCAAGGGGAGGAAGGCAGGGCCCTCCTCACTCATACGCCAGCCTCAGGGTGTATCTTACCTCTGCTTAGCTAGCGAATGAGAGAACTGCTTATCGGATTTAGATCGGGTTGTTTTCTGTAATTTGTGTGAACATTCCGGTTGATTTTGTGACTTCTCTCATCGCACTAAGAATCATAGTTCACTTGCAGGAAAGATATATTCGCACTAATCTGGAACAGACAGGCAGCAGGCCGAGGGGAGGAGAAAGCTTGACGTCAGAAGTAGGGAGCCGGGTGGGGCCCTCCTCACTGTCCTGTTCCCCTAATACGCGGGCAGAGCCACGGGGGACAGCTGGTAGAATATAAAACAAAAAAGCAGCCCACATCACAAAGGTGAAACAAAAGAGATCAATTTTATGAATTAGATTATGTGTTATAGTATAATTTAAACTGAGTTTACAGATTTTTCTGTATTTTGGAGACACTCCCTCCTTTCAGTAGTTTGTAAATAATCATTTAAGGGCAGTTTCACCAAAATTGAGTGAGGGGCATTGTCCAGCTTTATGGTGGTGCAGTTGATCTCTTGCAGCATGCCATAATTTTTAGGTCATTTCTTAATTAGTGCGCCTATTTTACGTTAAGAAAACAATCAAGCATTGCATGCGCAATTATCACCTGTTAATGAGCTGCAGAAATGTGTGTTCTCATGGGTTCCTAGCAGCGGGCGGAGCATTCGTAAAGACAAATAACTCTTTTTAAAAGATTGGAATCTGGACCTTTCAGTGATGCGTAGAAAAGGTCATGGTCTACTATTGATTTTTGTTCAAGCCCTGATTGTGAAACATCACTGATTTCAAGGTTTGATTGACATTTTTGCTGGTGGGAAAAAGCTGGACTGAATTTGATGCAACACTACTGGCAGTCCTGGCAGTAGCGCAGAAATTTTAACTGTGAGGTGTATCAGCTTTTCGACTGCATTGTGATATTTGGGGACAATGCTCATCAACTGTGTTTCGTTGCCTAGTGGTGTGTATTTCCTTGTGGTGCCTGATGCTTTGTGGGATACGCCAATCCCTGGGTCGTCAAACAAGTGTCTAAGCTTCACGGAACACACACTTAACCCAATTATTCAGTTTTATAAAGGTAAATTGCTCAATTTATATTTAAATTTTAGAGTTAAAAGCTTTTTTTTAAAGTTACATTTGTTCACCCTCAGAACTGTATTGCCTCGCAGTAAGAAGACCAGGGTTTGTGCCTCGGGTCCTCCCTGTGTCGAGTTTGCATGTTCTCCCTGCATGTCTGTGGATTTTCTCCAGGTGCTCCAGTTTCCTGCCACAGTCTAAAAGACATGCAGATTAAGTGTATTGGCGATACTAAATTGGCTGTATTGTGTGGTAGGTGTGTATGTGTGTGTGTCTTCGCTTGCCCTGCAATGGACTGGCACCCTGTCCAGGGGATTGTCCCTGCCTTGGGCCCTGTGCTAGCTGGGATGGGCTGCAGCACCCCCCGCAACCTTTTTCAGGAATAAGCTGGTTAGAAAATGAAGTTCCAGCACTCTGTGGTTCAATTTGTAATCCAAAAATTAGAAATTTGACGACTTTATCTTGAAGTGTGATGTTTTCTAGGGGATGTAAACATAAATCAAACTTCTTTTCTAGGGGTGCAGGGCTTTAAAAGGTTGGGAACCATTAGGTTAAATGGTGAGTGTAAACTGACTTTGTAAGAGTAAGTGTACCCTATGATGTGCTACTGCCTCGGCCAATGTAGACTTCTGACATTGACATCAGCAGCCCTAAACATGAGATTCTGTAGTTTTGGTGGGTGCTTTTGAAGTCCCATCGGTAGGGTGAACAGCAGAGAAGCAAAAATTATGAAACGGAAGATTAGAACCGTTAAACAGACTTTTAAAAAGGTCAGCCCATTAATTTTCTGAATCTGCTTTGCCCAATTATATTATCAGTCGAACAGTTACTTTCCACCAGCACTGGTTGCTGCTGTACTATGAGAAGCCCCATATACAGTTTAAATATGAATGGGTGGGGAAACTCCACTCATTATCCAGCTTACTTTAATTGTCCCATTCCGCTAGTGTTGAATTAGGGTCCTGCTCAAAGCAAGCTAGTAGTATGTATGCAATGATTTCTGTAGGCGGTTTTTTTCTTTTTTGGTAATTATTTAGAAAATGAGAAAGGTCTTAACTTGTTCTTAATGTTTAAAAATGTTTTGCATAGCCCTTTTGCTTTATCACTATCATAATCAGTATCTGTGTACACTGCATACCAGGAATACAATTTTAACAAGAACAAAGCCCCCCTCTCCTGTCATTTTAGCATGTACATGAAAGTTCCCTGAAAGTATTAAAACAATTCTCTGATTGCTTTTCAAGATGTTTATTTTTTTACACATAATCAACTAATCGCTGAACATATCTATCAGAATGTGAATGACAGTAAGTTACATTTAATAATTGTAATCTTTATGGTATGTGAACCCTGCGGATGGCTCAGAACAGAGGTGTGTAAGTGATTAAAATGTTTAGAATCCCTGTTTAGAGCAAATAAGGTTTAACATAAACCCACATATGTCTCTCTTTATTAAACTGAATTCTCGTAACAGAATGATCAAGGAAAAATCCAAATTATCACAATAGTAGTGGAAGAAGTGATCCAGCGAGAATATTTAAGCATCGAAAATGTGCACAAGTTTTCTATCTGTATGATTACTGTGGATTAAAGGGTATGAAACAGTGTTGTGAAAGCCATACAGTGAATTGCAAATACTGAAAACTGCATCTCGCATTAGGTTAGGTTTGCTTTATTTTATTTACTTACGTACAATATTTACTTGTTGATGGTAATGAAAAAGGGTCATTTTGCATTTAATTACTTAGACATTAATTCAGCCTGCATCTTAAAGCGAGTGATAAAAGTTAACATTCTTCCACCTTTTTTCAGAATGTGCTTATCCAGTTCAGGATTACAGAAAGCAAGAAGAACAGTAATGGGCATATCACAGGATCCTGACTTGGGCAGACGAATACACAGACTCCCTCATAGCAGAATAATTTAATTCAGCTAATTAGTCGTTCTCATTTTCATCATCCATTATTTGAAATGTAAGCTTTTTACACCACAATCCATCTTCCATCCGTCGTGAATTGCAGGACACAGGCTGAAAATGCATAAAGCGGAGCAGTGCAAGGAGATCCTCACCTTAAGTGAAAGTTTCAGCACTGACACCAAGTAACTATGTGTGGTCGTGTACACTTGAGATCTTAATTATGATGTGGTAAAGTAACTTGGAAGATTATTAAGGTAACCGACTATCCGCTGCTGGTCTGTCAGATATTTGAAGGAGATGTGTTCTTCTGGCCAAATTATTTTAGGACTAATGAAAATGACAACACAGTTTTGTTACAGTTCATTTTGTAAGTAACAAAGTTTCTTTTTGAATGTTTCTGTGTGAAGTGAATAGTTACACCACATTGAACGGTGTTAAGAATGAAGGTCATTAGTTTTTCACTTTAATGACTGCTATGAACGATGCTAGGTGAAACAGTTCAATCTGACATCCATTATTCACCACTATGTGGTATTGCGCTGATATGCTTGTTCACGTGTAGAATAAAGGCCGCGATCCTTGTGCTCTGCGGGGACTGAAGCACCATTTTAAAGATGTAAGCATTGCGGCTTTTTCTCAAGCGCGCACGGGTACACTGTCAATAACTCCCATTTTTTAAAATAAAACCGTTTAGCAGCGTTATTTAAAAGTTCAGCTTTCAAACTTTAATATCGCTTGCGTCTTAAAATAACAAACATTTAGTGAGTGGGAAGTGATAGCTTGTTCTTCCTTTTGATCTTATGAAATGGAATGAATTAAGAAAAAAATGAGTCATAAGATTAATTGATGTATACGTCTTTATATTACTTTTCATTTGGGAAATCCCCATAGCATAAACAACTATTTTTAACCTCTATGTAGCACTGCAAGCTTCTTTTTCCATCGCTTTACTTTTCTTGAAGTGACTCCGATGGTGGAAATATGTTTACTTATTTATTTTTCAATGATTTTTATTTTGAATGGATTTTGGAACAATGCACAAGAGATTACCTGTCTGATCTCAGTCATTAGTGGTTCCCTATGCGCCTGAACCAAGTACAGTTAGTCTTATTAAACATGCAGGAGGAAACAAAAGCTGGAGTCAGTAATAAAGTATTTACATTTTTTCAGATTTTTACTACAAATGTAACACTTTTAGGAATAAGACACAATGCGTACAAAAATATATCATTCATTCTAAAAAACGGATATTAAATTGCTTCAGTATTATACAGCCTGAAAAACATGTTGGCATGATGTATACACGCAGACACAACAAGGCACCGCAGAAAAGCGAAACAAACAGCAAGCACTTATAACACCAACAAATACGTCTTTTCTTTCAAATAACTTAACGTTTCTTTCACAGTTATTGCAAATATATCTCTGTAGATTAAATCTTTCGGAGCGTCCAAGTTGTGATTGACATTCATGTTATAACGCAACAAAAGTCAGTTTCTTCTCGTTCCGTGCTTTTTACAAAGACACACACATGTAAGTTTTAATACTAAGACAGAATGCTCCACTTTATTATAAGTATTATTTCAACTATCCCAATCTAGCTACTTTATTTTCAGAAAACGTTTAGTTCAAGATAATATGGCCAAAGTGCATTTTATAGTTTCTTTAAACATTGTGACCTGGTCACATTAGGGGCATCACTGTGGAGGAGACGCAGCCCCCACAAACCACCTTGCATCGTCACTTCTTGAGGGGGTGATCACCAGTCCTTTCTCGGGCTCTTCAGACTGCCCAAGTTTCTCAAGTGTAAAGCCCATCTTCCCCTCGCAGGTCCTCGCTTTTTTTTTTTTTTTTTTTTTTTGTCCATTAGTTTAGTGTTTCCAATTTCAGTCTCTTCATACAGCTCGTGGGGGGCACCCCGTGAGCTGACCTCCCCCTGCAGCGCACATGATGCCCGTGGATGTGCTGACGCTGACCGCTCTGTCCGAGTGGTTGACTTGGGCGGCTGCCGATGAAGATTTCCTCTCTTTCTGGCGAAGGTGGATTTTTGTGTGCCGTTTCCTTTCGTCGCTCCTGGCGAACTTGCGCCCGCAGAAATCGCAAGCGAACGGTTTCTCTCCGGTGTGGGTCCGGATATGGGTGGTGAGATGGTCGCTGCGGCTGAAGTTCCTCATACATATCCGACACTGGAAGGGTTTGTGGCCGGTGTGGATGCGGATGTGTCTTGTCAGCTCGTCCGACCGGGAGAACCTTCGATCACAGCCCTCTGCTGGGCAGGGATAGGGGCGTTCATGGACCGGTGTCTTACTTGGACGGTTGGGGTACTTCCTGGGCCGCAGAATTGGTCTTAGAGGTAGATTCTGAGGACTGTACGCAGTAGGCAGCCGTGGCCCCTCTGAGGATGCCCCTACCATAAAATTCCGAATAGTGTTCAGGGGAGTCAGTGGTGGAGGCACCCTGATTGATTCAAGAGGGCACGGAAAGGGCTTACGGTCGGGCATGGATGATGGAATCTCTCTCTGGCAGGGAGGCTGGAACAGGCTGGAGTAGTCCGGGATGATCGGGAACAGGGCGCTGTCCGTTGTAGGTTTAGGCGAAGAGTATGATGGCGGGGGATAGGAGATAGGACAGGTGGAGGTGGACAGAAAAGCCGAGGGGTCCTGATACACGTCCCCACAGGCTGAATAAGGAGGTGGAGGTGAATAGATGTGGTCCATGTCGGGCTGGTTCTGTGCCATGGTGCAGCTCAAAGTACTGGAAAATGGATTTGGGGAGACTGAAGATGCTGGCGATGAAGATGAAGAGGAAGGCTGGGTCATACCCACACTCACAATGTTGATTATGCTCTCTGGGTTCCAGTTGGCACCAGGATACTGAGAGTCAATAGAAAATTTGCCCATGTAAGTGAAGGTCTGATTGCGGGGTGCCGAAGGGGGCGTGAAGCTGCTGTTATAAGGCAACTCAAGGGGCCTTTTCTCTGTGCTCATATCCACATTGACCATGCCATCTGTAAAGACACATAAAAAATAATGTTTAAATATAGGCATTCAACAAACAATAATAAAACCAGTTCCTGTAATGAAGGAAATGCGCTTTACCACCCATGCGATTCGTCAGTGCAGCAAAGTGTTTGAAATTGCCGCTAACACCCCTATAACCGAACTTAGCATACGAGGATACAGGATGCGCTGACAGCAAGAAGAGTCGCTGTGCTTCTGAAACTTCGGCGTAAACAATCTAGCACGTTGCTCCTTGGCATCCGTAAACAGATACGTTAACAACATTCAGACAGTAATGACGTTCAGAAACAGAGGCATAAAACCAGTCATGTCACGAAACCTATGTACACCGAGCGCAAGACAGAGGAAGCTTAGCATACAGAATAGACACAGGTGTTGCTTACCTCCAGGAACTCCGTTAATGTGCTCGTAGTGCCCTCCTAAGTCTGTGTTGGGGAAGATGGCAACTGATGCCGGTAAAGTCGTTGCGATTTCGTCCACCGAGTAAACGCTCTCAGGGATCTGGTGCACAAAACCGCTAAGAGTTACGGGGGTTTTCTCTACGGTTTTGGCAGTCATCATTTACCCTGCGCTAGAAGCTTTGCACAGCTTGTAGTGTGCAAATAAATATTCACTGTAGTATTTACCGCCTTATTTTCTTTACCTCGCCGGAAAACTGTTATCTTAGTCTAGCTGTCATAGAGAAATAAATCTCCAGAATCAGTTGAGGCTGTAGTGTAAATACAACAAATGATTCTCCCAACAGCAGGTCTGTTTGATCAATGCGTGTGTCTGTGAGGTACTATGTATTTATGGGGAGTCTTTCAATGATCTACTACGTCACTGACCATAAAAGGACTGAAGAAAAAAAAAAAACTTGGGCTGGGCGGGCAGCAGTTGTGACGAAACATAAGAATGCTTTCAATGGAGAACACGAGCATGTTCATTTCCCTTCGTGCTGTGCTTCATGTTTGGAAAAATATATACATTTACATGGATATAAATATTTATATATCATTTTTTATTTTCAGCATTGGTTATTTATCCCATACTGTGAAAGATGACATTTATTCAAGTAAAAGTTTGTCGATTGCTGAAATCTTTCAGTTACTACAAGGAATTCCGGTTGGATGCCCACTCCATAAATGGTACTAATCCGGTAAATTAGGGCACGGCCCCTGTTCAAATAAGGAATTTGTTCCGGAAAAAAGAGTATCGGAAAACAACGAGATTTGCCGAGCGTGTACAGCAAAACCGCTCAGTTGGTTACCTGCCTGAAAACCACAAAAGTTTAAAAGACACCCTGACGGAATGTCATCTTTTCTGAATTAGTGGTGGAAAATGATCTAATTAAAATGCTTCTGGAAACTATTTGTGCTATTTATACAGTAAAGGAAACTGTATCATTTGTTCATTTATAAAACACACTGTTTGGACGTACAGTTTTTTAATATCATTCCAAACATTTTTTATTTACGGTGATGATTTATAAAACGAGCATTGCTTGCATTTTAACCAAAATGATCAGCATCACTAAATTTGAAGTGTGTCTTGCATGGGGGTGCTTACGTGCCTGTGCTCTGAGATGGCCTGGCGCCCAGACCAGGGTGTGTTCCCGTCCCTTGCCCAAAATCGTCACTTGTAATGCGCTGTGTGCCCTTCGACGAACTGACTCCCCTTTCAGGGTTGCTTCCCACACAACGCCCGACGATGGCGACTCCGCGCCCCTGAAGTGCTTGAAAACTAATTAATACGTGGACTTGCTCAGAAAATGGAGGAGTAAACAAGAATTGTGCTATTTATTAACCAAACCACATTTTCACACCTAAAGTCACTTAAAGATTTACATCGGTATATTTTGCATAATAGTTTTTGTTTGTTTTTTTTTTCTGGGGTCTGATCCTGCCGCAGTTTTATAAACTAGTGTTTATTAATATCTGTTTCCTGCGTAGTGGGTATAAAATGGCAAATTGTGGATTGTTTTTTAAGCGTTTTCATTAACTGCATGCTGATATCGTTCCTAAACGTTTCTCATGGCTAAGTATTCCAAAAAAGGATAAACTGCACATTATTAATATTATTACACGACCCAACAAATGTCCAATTCCGTGTGTGTTGCGCGGTCTTCAATTACTATAGCCCGGTAAACATCCTGGGATTAGTCGGGCCAGAGTTGATTATCTCACTGTTGCCATCCGGTGGCTACAGGTGAAACTGTAACGGCATACTTAAAGCAGCAAGTCAGACTGCCGATCGGTAATTAAACTGAAAGGAAAAATTAGGTGAACTTTTCAAAGAAGTAGGGCACATCTGATCCACCATATAACAATATTCCGGGTGTTTTAAAAGTGAAATTAGCTTTACGAAACAAGAAACTTTAACTATTCGAACTCAATCACGTATATATACCCAACACAGAATAATAAGGAACAGAAGATTACAATATTCCACGGTCAAGAAGCAGTGCTGTAAAGCTGCTAAAGATCTTACCACCAAGAAGCTAAGAATAGAGATCATTCCAGTGAAAGTGCCGAAAGGATAACTACAGTATTTAAACGCTTGACAAAAAAATCTTCGGGCATTTGTAAGCAAAATTTTCCGTAGGTTGACAAAGTTAAGTGTTAATACATGGGGAGGGGGTGTCGAGAGGGGGCGGAATATTGTTTCCATCGGAGTGCACAATTTATGTAAATCGCAACATTGCTAAACACATAAATCTATGTAACTGTATAATTAGGTTAAAACTCGACTTTAAATGTTATGGTTAATGCCGAGTCGTTTTCTTTGTGTTCATCGCATTCTTTTGTTTAGTAAAGCCTTCTTGCTGAAGGCCACCAGTATATACGACAAGCGTCGAAATCGTATTTATTATTACAGTTCACAGGATCAAAGCTCCTCTACGCTTCAGTTAAAAGCCATTTGGGCTTCTTTAATTTTCCAGCATTTTGAAAGGAAAACTGAGCACAGCAATACATAACTAATGCCATTTATGGATTCGAAAAGTATACTTGCAATTCCAAGATACAGTATTAAAATATGACTATAAAAGGGTAAAGGCATGTAAGATAACATTCCTAGGAGCGGACAAAGGCAGATAACTTTAAAAATGAAAATACGGCAAAAAGGCTTCTGCATAGAGGTTTTTTTTGAAGAAGAAGAAAAAAGGGGGAGTTAAATCGATAACAAGGCGGTTAACATAACTTGGTAAAATTAAATTGGTGTATGTTTGTTTTGCCCCACTTGTTTCATTAGTCGACTTCCAGTCGTTATTGTACAGCGTTCAGTGTCGGGAGTAAAAATCTCCTATTTAACGAAACGAGATTAATGCACAAAATTGTGTCTTCTCGTTTGTCAAACGGCCCGTTATTCCTACGTTATTATGTTATTATGGATGAGCTGTGACACAGGATTATCGGTGTCTGAGATTAGATGTTATTACATTATCTGTAACTTTTCATATCTATCTATCTATCTATCTATCTATCTATCTATCTATCTATCTATCTATCTAGACACATCTTAAACGTAATTTTCCATTTAGAACATTACTGTAGGTATATTGAAAATAACAAAAGTCTTTATCCTCTTTAGTCCTTTTCAATCGCTGTGGTTCTTTTTTCTCCTCTTCTCAAAACTCTTCAATTAGTCTTTTGTAACACAAAAATAATAAACGCTATGTTTATATCGATGGTGTTTTAATATAAACTACTGTTAAGTATTTTGATCATTAAACGCCTCTTTTCCAATAATTACGGTTCTGGGTGAGTTTTTGATTAATTCATTTTTATCCTTACACAGCTGCCGATATTTCGTACAACAGATAGTTAGTGCCTATGTATAGATCTCAGCATTTTCAAGTTTATTCTTACTTAAATTATGGTATTTTACAGCATAATCTGCATAAAGTCATTAGGTCCAAACTTGAAAATTCGGAGAAATTGCTTTTTAAACTGTCAACGCGGTGTGATGCAAGAGCCATTAAGAGGCCGCCGAGTGCTGAGTCAGGCTCAAGCAGTGTCGACACATCTGGACGCACGCACACTTTAATCTGCTCCTCCCAGAGTACCGCAAACGTCGTGCTGGCCACTGTCCTTTCGCGACGTTTACACTGAGAAGCTGCAGGTCTCCGCAAAAGTTACGTACACAATTCATTTAATGCATATGAATGCCAAACACAGGAGATCTGAAGTTATAGTCCGAGCGAAAGCCACCCGCTTCTCAAAAGTGAACCCGTTTTATTTGCATTTTCAAAAAGACATGCAAATCTCGGATGAAGTTGTAACTCACAGTTACTCCCGTTTTTGAAACGGTTAAAAACATAAAACGAATGGAACTGGAAAATTATAAATACAGTACCTTGTCTTATTTTTGCTGCCAGTTTTCACTTTGAATTTCTATACATATGTTACAAATGTTCTGAAAATAAACAAATGCATGACAATAAAGAAACAAATAAATACATACGTACATAAATCCTTATACATTGGTAGCTCTCCAGGAAAAATGACGCTTTTATTTTCTCGAGTAGTTCATTATCAATACAAAAATAACCAAAAAGTGTCTTAGGCTACGATTCTTAATGTTAATTCTTAACATTATTGCGTCTGGTATTTTTATTTTTTATAGTTTATCAGATGTATGTCTGTATTTGTTTAAACGAAAAAAATAATATATAGGTACGAGTGGGTGAGCTGAACTTCGAATCGCTTAAGGAAAAATGATAGTTTGCTTCTGCGGATTCTATGGCTTTGGTTTTGTGGCGCTGTCTGTGGCTCAGTTTCGTGGGCGTCCATGAATGCTTTTCCCATTCCCGTTCCCATGTTAAAAATGATCCCGCTAATGATAATAGTCCAGCTAAGGGAGAAGTCTTACTCTCCCTGTTCTCACCACCACACTTTCCTGCTTCCTGACTAAAATCGATGTGGTAAAGGTAGACCGCATACCTTCATTGCGTAAGTGGACAGGACAAAATGAAATACCGAAGGAGAAAGTCAAATTGTGCACTCCGGACCATCATCACAGGGTCAGAAGAACGTCAGGATGTGTCCGCGTTCCGTAACTGGGGTACCATGACCCGTGCGAACTTACGGGGTCTTTCATAATAATTCTTTTCATTTATATAGCGCTTTTCTCACTATTCAAAGTGCTCAGCAATTGCAGGTTAAGGTTCATCTCTCATAAATACCTAAGACGGATAAAGCATACCCCCGCCTGTCGAATGTATGTCTTTAATAACAAGCTCTGAATTTATTTAAGGTTATTTTATAAAAGTACGTTTCAACTAATCATTATTTCTGTTTACCTTTCTTTTACCGGGCCAAGAAGAAACACATAAATAAATAAATACCCATTCTTAATTGGTTCTCTTTATCGCGTATGCAATTTCACAGCGGTTTCTCAGTGGGGCCGTGACATTTTCCCACCAGGACACTGTTCTCTGATAGGCTGGAATAAAATAGCTCTGCTTTTATTCCCTAACCACGATTTTAAGATCATTCATACATATATAGAGGAATTACAACTCCACATTTTTCGAAAGCCTGTATGAACTATGAAAAATATTTCTTTTTAAATTAAAACAGGAAATGGGTAATTTGTTATGTTGCTCCTGGGAAAATAATTACAAGCATCATCAAAGAAGAATCGCTGCTTGACTTGCTGTGTCCGTGTAATCCGTCCGGCTGCTGTGGAACACGGCGTAGCTGTAGCAAAAGTATCAGGTTATTTTGTGCTGATCGCGTATGTCCTGTTCATTTCCTTTTCTTTCTAACGCAGCTCAACGGATCTTATAGAACTTTTCTGAATAATAATAATAATAATAATAATAATAATGAAAACATCAGTTACAACATAATTTTCGGAACTAAAAAGTAATACATAGGTAAACGTATGAGGTGATAGATAGATAGATAGATAGATAGATAGATAGATAGATAGATAGATATGAAAATCTGTGTATAGGATGAATAGATATGTAAGACACTATATGTAATTGATAGATAGGCTATATTGGAAAATCATTGTACAAAATTAATAGGCAGTCACTATTTAGAGATAATGGATGTATGGCATATCTACATAAATGCATATTCTGTGCTTGCCAAATAACATTACAAAGATACATAAAAGTATTTTATCACATTTCTTAAATGTTCTTTTAATTGGTGAAAACAGACAGCAACTGGTTAAATATTTTCCCTGTGTCTATTAATAATAATAATAATAATACTCCATTTTAGTGTAATGTGTTTCACCCCACAAAATAATGTCAGCAGTGAAATCAGCTCCTTTACAATGAAATGTAAGAAAGTGGAGTCACTCTAACAGAGTTAGTCCCACACTTGTAATGTCTAAAGTGAGCACTCTGTGTGATATCTTAAACAGAAAGGTGTCCTCTTGGCATGACAAAGCAAACTAAATTTATTGACAAGCATTTCCTTTTCTGCTGTGTTTTTTTATACAGCTAAGCAGAATGAAACATACAAAGACAAAATGAGCAAAAACACAATAAATATATTTTAAAACATGTTGGTCCTATCCAAATTCCCTGAGTTCAGCCCTGCTTTGTCAGCTGCACACTTTCCCCACTTGTTTACCATATTCTCTCTATCTTACTTTTTCTTTATAATGTCTTGTCCCAAGCTCAACCCTAAAGCTAAGCTCACTGGGAGTGTGGTATGAGGTGACCATTTAAAATGTTAATGGAGACTGCATCAGGGTGTTAAGCTGCCCCAGTCATGCTTGAAGCTGCTCTAAGTTTATACTTTTGCCTTACATTTAACCCTTCATTATGCAGTCCACTTTTAGGACAGTGAGCTTGCTGAGGCCCTCTAGTACTCAGATATTCCACCTGCTGTATTTTCTGTGCATTATAGTTTTCATTGTCTTCAATTTTGTCTGTGCAGGGTGTCATCCAAGGCCATCCCCAAATTCAACCATTAAACCCTTTTATAAAGTATAACTATAAACTCCTTGTCTGTTACAATCAATTAAACTAGAATTTTTCTGTGCCCGTAGATATACTTAAATTTCTAAAAAGTAAAAAAAAAACATGGTGAGTTCATTTATAGGGGCTAATCATTAAGCATCTTTACTGGCAACTAATGTACCATCCTCTGAACATTGTGTATTGCATTTTGTCATTTATTATATGGCATTCATGGTCAAAGATGGGATGTTATTTACTAAAAGGAAACACAAATGGAAATTTTTTTCCACACTGAAAAACCCAGCATGTGTGCCTGAGGTGGAGTAGTCATATGCAGGTGAGAGAAAAGTGTGGTGGAGGAAGGGCAGGAGATGAAAGGAATGAAGGGTCAGAGTGGATGCATACAATAGAGAATGAGTGACCTAGAGTCCCAAAAATGTTTTGAGAAGATGGCATACGGGTTTTCCCTAAGTTTTGAAGGAGGACTAATGTACAAATTTTTTTGTATTTGTATTTGTATCAGTATGCTGCTGCTGGAGTATGTGAATTTCCCTTTGGGATTAATAAAGTATCTATCTATCTATCTATCTATCTATCTATCTATCTATCTATCTATCTATCTATCTATCTATCTATCTAGATGGTCCGATTCCAGTGTGTATTAACAGGGTAGGCTCAGTAGTCTAATTCTTGACCCATCTCAAGTTGGTAATTACAGGCCAGTCTATCTTCTCTCCTTTCTGTCCAGAACACTGGAACCTGTTGCCTCTAGCAAAGTCACTTCCTTTCTTCTACAGATCACACTGCTTGATCCTAATCATTCAGGATTCAAGAAGGGCCACTGTACGGATACAGCTTTACTCACCATTGTCAACACATTATGACAGGCCAGAGCTACCAATATGTCATCTGTGCTCATCCTGCTAGATCTCTCCTCTGCCTTTGACATGGTCAACAACCAAATCCTCCTTTCCTCCCTCTCTGACCTTGGCATTACTGGAACTGCCCTCAGGTGGTTTGAGTCCTAGCTCTTGGACAGATTCTGTTGTATGTGATGGTATGGAGAGATCTCAAGGACCACCATGCAACAACAGGAGTGCCCCAAGGATCAGTGCTAGGCCCTCTCCTCTTCTTCCTATACTCCTCTTCACTAGGCCGTATCATCCAGTCCAATGGTTTCTCTTATCAGTGCCTGGCTATTGATACACAGCTATACCTGTTGTTCCCTCCACAGGACAACACAGTATCAGGTAGAATCTCAGCACGTCTCACTGACATTGCAACCTGAATGAAGAAACACCATCTCCAGCCCAACCTGGCAAAGATGGGACTTCTTGTTATCCCAGGTTGTCTGACTATTCAGCACCTTATCTTTGTCCAGTTTGGTTTGTTATCAGTAACACCTGCTAAGCCAGTAGACAACCTTGGAGTGGTGATTGATGACCAGCTATTCTTCAAGGACTATACTATTATATTCGTGTCAGTATGAAAATTCACTCTGTACAATATCCACAAGATTAGAGCCTATCTGACAAAATATGCAGCAATACAACTCCAGTTCCAGGCTCTGGTCTTGTTATGGCTGGACTACTGCATCTCTCTCTAATGGCAGGAGCTCTGGCATGGGTCATAAAGCCACTTCAGATGTCTAGTGTTCAACCTGCCTTGGTAGGCACATGTCACTCCTCTCTTCAGATCATTACACTGGCTTCCTGTAGAAGCATGTATTAAGTTCAAAACTTTGATGCTTGCCTACAGAGTGAGTTTGCACCTATATGGAGATACATGTGAGGTCTTATGTTCCTTCTCAACCACTCAGGTCTGCTGTTTAACGGTGTCTGGTGATGCCACCTCTGTGTGACATCAAATCTCAGTCCAGACACTTGGCTGATGGAGTGAGTTGCCCATCTTCCTTCGAAAGTCTGACTTCATCAATGTGTTTAAGAAGCATTTGAAGACTCTCTTGTTTAAAATTTTTTTGCCTAAGTTATGTTTTGTAAATCTGGAAATTGTTAGTAGCTTATATTTAGCTTCAATTTCTTTACTTGAGGTAATCGATTTTGTACATGTGTCCTGTAACAAACAACCCCCAGACTGATGTTACTCAATCGTGTTGACCTCTTTTGTAAATCACTTTGGATAACAGCATCTGCTAAGCAAATAAAGGGAAATGTAAATGTAATTGTCTTGTATGAAGTATCTTCATTGATGCCACACCAATATTACACATCATGAAGATCACTAGAACCAGTGGGTTGTTCACTTGCTCAGAAAAGCTCAGCTAATACATGTTTAATACTGTACTTTTGAAGAGATGCAATTATTCCTTATATGTCACAAATCATGGAAAGGAGCTCTTATCATTCATACTATGTAGTATATTAATGATTTAAGACAAGATCTTGCCAAAAATAATGCCTGTCTTATAAGATCTTGGGTCAAGCTACCTGTTTGTTTTTTGAATAGGACACTAAATCTTTTGTTAGCCATCCTTCCATCTATTTTCAAAACCTACTTAGTCAAATTCAAACTGATTTGGGCCAAAGCATGTTCCATGACCATCAAGCACACAGCAGAAGCTCACCCTGAATAGGGCACTGGTCCATCACAGGACACATTCACATGCACTCCCAGACCTAATAATAACAGGTTGGTTTGAGCTTCCAAATAACTAAACACATGCATGTCCTTGGAATGGGCAAAAAACAGCAAACTTTGTCTCTGAGGGCTGTGTCTGAGTAGGATTATTATCAGCACTACTGTGTGTTAGACCAATAAAGAGCAAACACAATATACTATTCTAGATTATTATTAAAGATGAGAAAGGCAGTTTTGTTAATTATTACTAAATGGTGTCCTCTTCTATTATTATACATACATTTTCTGTATCTAGTTGAATTCAAAAGTAGTCATTGGAGGACTTTGTTAATATAATTTCTGTTATTATTTTATTTGAAAACAGAAGTTGTGAGAATACAAATTTAAAATTCCACCTGTATTTACAAATGATAAAAACAGAATGTTTGTGTTCTTAAGGTTAGGTTTATTTGTCCAATACCTTCTCCTGATTTTGTGGTCTTGAGGACCCCAAGTGTTATTATGACAGCAGACATTACCTTCATCTTTGTGTTCCACAGCTTAACTATTTCATTTTCAAACAGATTTTATTTTGCCACCTTATCAACCTCCCTCCATTAGACCTCTGTTCTTGTCATGTGAAACAATAACTAATCAATTGCAACTGATGATATACGTCATATAAGTGGTTATATCATGCAAAAAATTGGAAGTGTTCTTGTGACAACAGTGTTGCCCCATTTAGGCTCGTAATATCAGCCAGATACCTGAAGTTCTGTTTTTTGCATGATTATCAAAGCATGCAGCATCAAAGCAGGCATTTGAACACCATGAGACATTATAATGATGATGATGATGAATGTCCATACAATACTTTCTGAACCTTTTTATCTAAGTTATTTTTATTGTTATTTAAAAAAATCATTTTCTGATGTAAGCATTTACTATATATTAAAAGAGTGTTTTCAGTTAAACGTTTTAATTTACTGTATATAGCTACCTGCATAGTAAATGGTGTTTCCAACTGCTTTGCTGTATAGTGCAGTTTTTGCAGAAGTGTTAACTGGAGTGCAGACAGATTAAGTGAAGTGTGTGCACGGTATATGAATCTGTCAGATTTCCAGTTGATTTCATAAACTTTTAAGGTGCATTGGTTTCCTATAGTATTCAGACATTTTACATGACTAGGTAAAAAAAAAAAAATAGCAAATACGCCATGGTGAATCAATTGATTCTCTTATATAAGAACTGGTTCTTGTTTTCCTTAGCTCTCTTTCCACTTCTTGCTTGCTCAGCCCTATTCAAAGTGCTGTGATGGCAGCATCTTCATAAGCAGCAACAGAGACTGGACAGTAGTAAGCCAGTCCATAGCAGGTCACTTGCACACAATAACATCTTGATGATTTCAAGTGACCAATTAACATGGCAGCATGTCCTAGGAGAGACATGGGTGAAGCACGCAAATCTACAAGGACGGCACTGCAAGTAAGACTCAACTTTGGGGCTACCAGTCTGTGAAATGCCAATAATGTCTGTCATACTACTGAATGCCCTTGTCATTTTTGCTAGTGATGTTCTTGTCACTGATGGAAATACATGAAAATAATCCTATACATTGCTGCAGAATGTAAAGTATCAACATTTTACCATAAAAGGGAAACATAAAAAACATTATTTTGTACTTCACACATATCCAAATTTCCTGAATGCTTCTACAGTTTAAACTAACATTCTCATAAATGATTATTCACCTGAAGAATTAAGTAAAATAATGAAAATAAATTCTGCATCCACGTATCTCAGATGATGACCCATTGAAAACACTGACCTCGATGATTCTTTAGTTTTACATTTCTTTGTTTTTAGACTAAACCCAGAAATAGATTAAAATCAAATGCACTGCTAGTGCAACCTGCATCTTCTATGCTTCCACTTAAGAGAAGACAACAATTCATGCCATAAAGAAAATTGGTTAAACGTATTTCAGAAGATGATAGCTGAAATCTTCACCTACACACACACACACACACACACATCCATGGTGATTGTGGAAATCTCCTCATCAACCAACATGGGTAAACTTTACTAGTAGCAACCTTGTTCCATATGTCATGGCTTTAACTGTCAATACAACTATGCACCCCCATGATTTTCTGGTAATGATGGAAGGTCCTCTTTCACTTGCAAATCCAAGTATCCTAGTGACTTTAAGAAATATTTAAATAACTGCAATTGTAAAAAAATAGACATTGTCATTGAAGAACTTACTACTCTTATAAAACAATGTGGACAACACTTCTTCATACAGATGAGAAGCCTAAAAATATAGAAAGGTAAAATCTCATCTCCAATGTAATCCTTTCACTTCTTCAATTTAAAACAAATGTGCAATATCAAACAGTGGCATTTTAGACATTGATGCATTTTTAAAAACAGTTATGTACGTGGATAGATTTCTTGGTACCCTTATAACTCATTGAAAAAGTGCTGTATGCCTCCTGAAAAGTGTTTAAATGAAAAGCAATTGTCAAATGTATACCTGTATATCTTTGATATATGAGTAGTACTAGGGTGTTGTACCGTGTTAGCCATTATGAATGTAGAGAAAAGCCAAGCAAAATGACACCTTTTATTGGCTAACTAAAAAGATTACAATATGCAAGCTTTCGAGGCAACTCAGGCCCCTTCTTACATCTTGCCTGAAGAAGGGGCCTGAGTTGCCTTGAAAGCTTGCATATTGTAATCTTTTTAGTTAGCCAATAAAAGGTGTCATTTTGCTTGGCTTTTCTCTACTTTGATATATGAGTTAAGTAAAGCAAGTGTGAAATGAGATCAATTATTGCTTATTCTACAAAGATATTCTAAAATGGCCAAGACACATTTGTTGGGACCACTAGAAAAGATCACCAATAACTGGATAAGAGTGATTTTTCAAACTAATTTACTACTTTAATTAGTATCAAACATCTGCAATCGTTCAATCAGTTATTCAGCCTATGTAAATGAAGAAAATAGTCACCCTGCTGTTTGGTATCATCACGTGTTCTACAATGAACATGAACCAGAGAAAGCAAAGGAGAGGGTTGTCTGATGAGATCAGAAAGAAAATGAAAGATAAGCATGTTAAATGAAAAAGCTATAAGATCATTTCCATGTAGCTTGATGTTCCTGTGACAACAGTTGTAAATATTATTAAGAAGTTTAACATCTATGGGACTTTAGCCAACCTCCCTTGAATGTTTTGAGTCTACGCAGGGAACAATGAAATCTCATGACTATCTAGACATTCTAGTAGCCATGCATAATGCGCCAGGCCAATCTAGAGATGCTAATGAATGTATCTTGCACATCATAGTTGTGAAGTTGTGGACAATTGAGAGGAAAACCAGAATACTGGAGGAAAATCCACACAGACACTTGCAAACTCCACCACACAGGCAGTGTTGGGACTGGGAACTGAACCCAGGACTGGAGTTTTGAAGAATCAATGTTAACCATTAAACCTGAAGTATCTGAATAGATCATGCTAAATCAAGAAATGAAACATAGATAGACTAGAATCACCCTGCACCATCTAATACATGAAAGTATTATAAAGTAATTTTCACATTTAAAAGCCCTGTTTCCAAAGGTTAACCTTTTACAGTCGACAAGTAACAATTTGCTTTCGCTATGTTTATCTTCTATTCCAGTAAAGAATGTGTAGTTTAGGGGCTTATCAGACTGCAGCTCATATAATCAGAAGTAACCCTTTGGGCTTTTCAGATTTTGGGCAGTTGCAATGTGCTAGAGTGGAGATCAGGATTTAGAGTCCAGTCATCCTTCCTCAGTGTATATAAAAGGTAAAAGAAAGAAGACGACCAACTTAAGCAAAGGCACAAAGGAGGAGGTGAGCTTGGGGCAATCCTCTAACCAGAGTAAAACTCAATAATCTATATTACATCTGTATAGAAATTGTGTTATGGAATATGATATTTAATTGGCAATTAATAATCACTAATTACTGATCAGTTCAGATTATTTGCTTTTGATTAATTGTTTAGAGTTGAATTAAATGGATCTGTAAAATTTTCTTTCACCTTGGTATTACCTAATGTTTTTGTAATTTTTTTATACTGCCTTTCTACACTGGACACCATCTTTAAATGTGTATCTCTTTACCTTAATATTGTTATGTAATTTTTATGTTTGCAACAAATGCAAATTACATGTTTTGTTTGGTATCACATAGTCAGTGACTGAATCGTCAGCACTGATGCTTAAAGTCAACTACCTCGGCCACTAGGCCAAACTGTAATGGCTGTAGGCTTCTGTTTATTCCATGCAAATCAGCCTCATTGTAGAGTCATAGTCCTACTGGAGATGGCTTTGTTAGCTCGTTTGATGAGTCTTTTCCTAACCTAATATTCCAACAACCTAAAAATAATAAATGATTTTTGAAGAAATGTCATTCACTCCCAATAAACAATCATCAGGACCTGTAGACAGTACAAAAGGCTGAAAATTATACATATTTTGGGACAATCGTGGGATCAAGACTGACTTTTAATAATAACACAGAGGCGGTCTTCCAAAGTGACAACAGTGCCTGTTCTTTCTCAAGAAGCTGAATCTTTATATCTTGAATTCTAATGTTATGTCAATATTTTATAAATGATGTATTGTGTCTGTCTTAATTTATGTTCTGCTGGCTTAGTTTGAAAATAATTATAAAATAGAGCATTAAAATAACAAAGTCCCAACAATCAAATCTGACAGATCTTTTTAATATGCAAGTATTGTGTAAAGCAGTGTAAATTCTCTCAGACAGATCTCACCCACTTCATTTTCAATTCCAGTTGTTGCCATCAGGTCACAGGTTCACATATCAGAGGATAAAATGCACCTTCATCCCAAATGTTATTAACTTTCTAAATTTGTTTTACCTTAATAACATCCACAGTCTTAACTTGTGGGACCAATAGTTTTCCATTTTTCACATTCATTGGTTTAGTCTTAATTCAGCTATAATTTTTACATGTATTAAGTATAATATGATTTTATAATGTTCACTTCTATATATTTTCTTCTTATATAGTACAGTTATGCTTGATATGAAAGTGAAAACTTTAAAAATTTAATACAGCTAGAATTGTTTTTTATCTCTTGGGTTGTATTAGAGGTTATGAATATCGGGGATCATTTCAAGATGGATGTTTCATGCACTCTTCTGAACAGTTGTATATTTTTGTGTTATTATATTTTTTATGTTTCTGTGACGGTGTCTTGTTTTGGTTATAGTCACCTCCATTTACAGTGTCCCATTTTTGGGATTCAGCTCCAGGTTACTAAGAGGTATGTTCCTAGTTACAAGACAAAATTACAAATTACAAGACAATATTATTTACAAGACTCCTGTCAAGTGCCTGTGGTGAACTCGCTTGTGCTCTAGCTTCTCTCTAAATTGCAGTTGTCAGAACGTGCAAAATCTGGTTTTATTTATGTATCTATCGGAATGCCTGGAGCACATTATGCATTTCCAGTAGTTTGAACTGGAATTCCCTGCCAACAAGTATGAACTACAATGTCTGTTTCTGGTTTTAAGCTCTTGTATGTATTCCAAACCCACCTAAATTTTGTGTGACAGTGCAACAGAACCATTTTAATCCAAGATTGTGATAAATACTAAATAATTTTTGCGAGCTTCTTTTCAATATTCTGGTTCTGAAATTCTAGCTGTTATTTTAATCTGCAATTCATAATTGTCATTTTCTTTCTGCTAACAGTTTTAAAGAACTTTTTTTTTCAATTCTCATTTCATCTTCCAGTGTGTTTTAAAATTCTTGGCTTCTTCTTAGTTTGATGGACTAGCTCTCGCTTGCTGTGTTTTAAATGTAATATCTTTGTCCACACTAAAATTCTGCTGACTAAAAAAAATTCCCCACTTGGGACAATAAATCAGAACTGAATTGAATTGAATTGTATTGAGTTGAATAAATCATGTGAGTAGATGCTGTGCATGCTTCAGTGCTTTCAGTAATATTATACCTAAGAAAGTCTTGTCAGTCACAGAGCAAATAACATATCATTCTCAAACATGCTAAAAAGACATAATAAATGAATGATATTATTTATTCTTTGTACTGCCCTGACATCTACTATAATACATGTAACACAAACAAGCAATTAATTCATTATGAATAGCAAACTCAGCAATGGCTTGTATTTCAAACATTTCCTCTAGATGACCTATTAACAGTGAATATTTAGCATGAATACTGCCCAGATTGAATATCAGTTCATTTTAAGGGATACAGACACAGTCAAGTTGCCTAACATATCTGGATGTATGTCTGGAATCAATGAAAACAGAAACAATGTTTACAAAGTGGTAATACTTCACCCATCATCTTTCATTTTGTAAATCACTATATAAATGTACAAGATGACATACTTTTTTATGCATTTGCAACACAGTTATGTTAAGAGTGAGACAAGGATAAGTGTTAAACCCATCACCACGTGGCCTTCTCTTCAGTTCCTTAGTTGCAAGGTTGTTCCACAAACACAACATATTGGCCAGTTGTATGTGCAACTGAAAGTTTTATAGGGGCTAGATTGTTGGTCTTCTTAAGACCATGTGGTCAGCTCCACCTATCACAGCATATATTTCAGGTACTGATGTGACTGTGGAAATATGATTGAGATTGTGGATTCAGAAAAGTTTACACTAAGATCATTAGGTGCCCCAGAAAACAAAAATCCCAGTGAATCATGCAACAAGATCTCACAGTGGCTACCCCAGTGTTTTCCAACATCTACAGAGATAGGCACCCTCTTTTGACAGCTAGGCAATCCCAGGGACTATGATATGAGAACTCACAGAGTAGAAAATGGATTCATGGTATCCATTACAATGTCTGCCACTGACAACTTTCCATTTGTAACTGTGCCTGATTAATATTGAGCCTGACTGACCTCAACTACTATGGAACCTGTGAAGCCCGTGGCTCTCAAACTTACACATGTAGATGATGACGACAATGGCAGAAGACTAAAAATATTTTGAAAAAGCATACTGCAATGTGCCTGCACATGGTGTCACAATGTAAGGCATTATTGTCTAAAAAAGTGGTAATCTGATATTACAGCAATAACATGATGAGATTTTATCCCCCAATTTATGACTTTTAATGGCAGGCCTACCTGAAGCCATTTTCCTACAGGACAATGCCTGGACACTGAGGGCCATGCCTTTGTGACATCAGCATTTTTTCCTAACCATCCAATGTCTAAAAACCTGTCCTCTAAAGAATGCTTAGTGAAACATTCTGTAAAGCCACCTACAGACCAGTCCATATCCATCAAGTGTTATATCTGTGAAGTAGTCTTTGCATGTTTGAATATGTCACAGGACACCATAAAGATGACACCATTGCAGGACATACTGATAGTATTATCAACCATGGCTGTTTTAACCAATAATAATGATAGCCATGTCTAATCTAGCCATGTCTAGTTCTCACAGGTGGCGCAGTGGTAGTGCTGCTGCTTTGCCATAAGGAGACTGAGGAAGATTGTGGGTTCGGTTCCTCCCTGTGTGGATAGTGCTTTGAGTACTGAGATAAGTGCTATATAAATGTAATGAATTATTATTAATCTGTGTCTATGCATTGTTTATAGATTCATGGGTTTATAGTAAGTTTGTGTAAAACAATATGGGTGTTTATTTCTAAAATAGCCTCAGATATCCAATATACTAAATACACACACACTGTACATACTGTAAATCAAATATATACTGGGTGTTACAATAAATATAACACACAAATATAAAAATGAAGCAAAGTGGGTGGCATATGGCATGTGTAGCTTTTCTACCCAGAAGGCTCCGCTTGAAAAATCATCCAGAAATTGTGTGAATGTTCCCCTAAGTCTTTACACACTTTTCTTAAGTTCCTGAGTTCTCTTGCACATCTCAAAGACTCTAAATTGACCTTATGGCTGAATGTGGATTTATGCATAAGTATGCCCCAAAATGGACTGTCCGCTCAATGTTTGTTGCAGTAGATGAAGACCTGAGGATTTCTAACCCATCTCCTTGTACTCCCCTGTAGCCCCACAGCACTAATAGTCATTCAAAGTGCCAAAACCCTTTAGTATTTTTGACCAGTCTGCCTGTCATTGCTGGAGGGAAAGGTAAGGAAGAATAGTATGTAATGGTGGAAAGGACTGATATGGCCTGCAATCTTAAAGTGGAACCCACAGTGGTAGTTGAACAGCCCATCTAAATAAAAGATTACATAAACAGGGTCGGTCTGTGAGTGGGTGACATACTCCATTTGTTGAAAGGCAGGACGCAAAAGTTATTACTCTCTAAGAACAAATGTAAAAGCAACTGTGGTGGTGCAATACTGTCATCTTTAGATGGCAAACCATCTGGGAATTACTTAAGGTGCATGGACATTCAGGAATGCTGAAATACCTTGGGATACCAAAGGAGTACTTCCTTGGCTGGAAGTAAACTCGGAGTGAGGTTTAAAGGACACTCCTTGGCAATGGCCGCTTGAGTTTAGAGTTAAGTGGTATTCAGAGTTAAGAACTGTGCTGATAGGGACTTAATGAGGCCAGATATACTAAGAGGAGACAGAGAGATCAGGGCTGAGAACGAGAGCCACTTGGTGCTTGAGGAACAGTGTTTTGAATAATGGGCAAGTGGGAAAGCTATCCCACTCGACATTTAGGAACCACACTCTGCATACCTGTTGGGGCTTCTTTTCTGAAGTGTTTTCTTAGATACTTTATGTTTTTCTAGGATTATCTGTTGCACAAGTGTCTGGTTTGAATATTTTAGATAATTTTGGATTTACAGAAAGAGATCATTATCATAAGATTTAAAAATAATGGACAACAACAAAAAGATTTAATGGGTTTATGCACACACTGTGCAACTCAGGGTATTCAAGTATTTTAGTACAATATCTACCTCCAGTGGCTTCTGACTTGTAATGGAACTTTAAGGTTAAATAAAGTCTACTTGATTTATACGGTTATCCCCGTGGCTACACACTCATCTGCATTTAAAAGAAATCTGATGTTAATTCAGAAGCATTAAAGACTGTGCACTTTATTGGATAGCAGTGTCTTAGGTGACAGATTTACAATTAATACAGCTTGTAAGACAGCAGGCTCATTAAGTCTGCCTCATTATGGGTGTTCAGGTCCGGTGACATTATTTAAAGGGATTTCCCTATTATCCGTGCCTGACATGTACTCCTAATCAACAAGGTCAATGCTGTTTTGTCAGATGGTTGTCACATAAACTGAGGCAATATTTATACTTATTTGAGCTATTAAGAGTAAAACATGGCATGAAGGTTGACAGATAGGTTAGGTTTGTTTTAAAATGATTGTGAGAGGGAAGTAAATGAGACAGACCGTGCTGGTAAAAAGTTGCTGCAATGGCTGCGCTACTCGCAAAACCACACTGAAGTCAATCATTTACAAGCTATTACTTACTTCATTGGGATTTCTCAATCCCCTATAAGGAGGGAAAGTGATTAGGTTGGTTTTGATCAAACAGTTGCTTGCTTTGGTATTAATAAAGTTACAGCTTTAGGAAACGTTTGGTGCTTGTTTAGGACAATAGATAATGTCTGACATTTAGTAATGCTGTTACCTGGAATCTGTAAACATCTGGCTTGATTAGTTTGTTCTTATTGCGTTTTTCATTTAAGCAAAGACCAATTACTTAGAAACCTCCATTTTACACTAACAGAACCAATCTGCATGTCATTGTAGGTGTTGAGGATAGCCCCCAGACTTAATTTATGTCGTGTTAGACTACTGGTCTGTTCAGCCCTAAATTTGCTGATATAAATGTTAGAGAGTGTTAATAAATGAAGGGAACTGCACTTTTTCAATAAAAATTTTTTTAAATTAAAAAATAAACAATATTAATCTCAAAGCAATTGATCATTTATAAATCTATTCTACATAATACAATTACACAATGCAACGAGCAAGTTAAAGTGGTGCTCCCAGCCCACATATTATCATACTAAGCATCACATAGAAACTGAAAGTTACATGACAGAGGACTACCACCTAGCAACCAAATCTTCAATGAGGACAGAGCATGATAAAGCTGTTGTGATTTCTGAGCATGCAAAGCTCAAAAACGCTTCAGTAGCAAACCTTACGCCTTAAAACTCTAGGATGTACTAGAAGCATAGAGTAGACCAAGCCCTGAAGTTCAAAAGAACCCAAATAACCCAAGAGCCCAAATAAACAAAATAATCAATTAAAATTTATTTAATCAAATTAAGACAAAGAAAATGTCAAGACAAACTAAGAACTCACAAGTATCAAAATGCAAAATTTCAAAATAAAACAACAATTCAAGAACAAAGAGTGGATTTCAAAAAAATTCAAGCTAAATACATAATAAACCAAAAAAGGCAACTCAACAACAACAAAAGGAAATGTTGAGAACTGTTAAAAGCAATATAAAAATGATCTCCACTCTTCAAAATATACTATACTGTATGTTTGTGCCCTCCTTTCAAGATGTAACTGTCCTTAGTGGTACTTATGTTAAGTCCATTGACTTAGAACCCTTGGAAAAAGTATACAGGAATAGTATAAAAGTCTATGCTGGTATTCTGTATACTCATATAATTAATTCAATTAATGCAACCTTACTGAAAGGGATTTGTACTGATGCAAAGCAGCCATTATAAAAATCATCTTTAGACCACAATGTACTTCATATTTATATATTGAAAAGTTCAGCATGATTTTGATGAGTGGTGAGTGAACCCTGTGGAATTTGCTTTTTCATGAGTGTGGCGAAATTGCATTAATGTTCAGAAACCTCACCAATGTTGTGTTTAGAAGTCCATAAGGGAAGGAGGAAATGAATTAGTTTTAGGTTGATCATAAAGGTGCAATAGTCTTTTAAGTGTCTCGGAGGGCCAGAGAAAATTTGTCAGCTTGACCAAAAATGTGGCCTGAGCTGTGAGGCAGCAATGCTAACCACTATACCACTCTTCCTCAGTTGCTGATGAAATGTTATCCGCCAACAAAATACAACAAATGGACACAAACTACCAATAACTAAAAAAAAAAATTTATATATAAAAAAAAAAATATATATATATATAGTCCAGGGCCCTTGCCCCACCAGGATGCCGCAAGAAGGGAAGGACCAAGAGAAGGGCAGCATCTTCCCTGGAACATAAGAAGGCAGCCTCCCTGGATTGTGTGGGAGCCATGGACCTGGGGAGTCCAACCCTGTGGAGCGAAGTGGCCACCGCCAAGGGACGCCTGGGCAGCTCTGGAACTGGGGTATGCAGTGCTTCCACCACAACCGGAAGTGTTGCCAAAATTGGAGCTGAACTCGCTTGCAGCACTTCTGCCACTCCCGGGTGCTGTATAAAAGAAGCCGCCTCACTCCACTCGGGGAGCCGGAGTTGGGAGGCAGAGGAGTGGAGGCGGAAGAAGAAGAAGCAGCGAGAGAAAGAACTTTAGTGGTGATTTGGGAACTCTGTGTTGTGTTGTGGAAAAGGAGAAATGAAAATAAACCGTGTGTGTTGTGGACATCTGGTGTCATGTCTGTATGTGTCCAGGGCATCTTTCACAATATATATATAACAAAGCAAGTAATGCAAAATGATCTTCAAGACCCAAAAGCAGGAGCCACAGTCCGCTCGCCACTTGCTTGTGTGCTGTGCTCCAGTTGCATGTAAGGGAACGGGATGCTCAACAGGCTTTAACCCTTCTGAAATAATACTATTAATATATTTATTTCTATTTAAAAAGGCATTTACATATTTTTGATAAAAGGCAAAGTGTGAAGCATCTGCACAGATTTCCAATCTCTGCTCAGATACACTGCTCAGATGCTTTGTCCTTTTTTCTTCCATTAAAAATATAGAAACACTTTGTAAATTGTAATAAATCTTTTGTTATTATTATTGCACAGGGTCTCATATGTTTTCTGACTCAGATGTGGGGTCAGGCACCATTAAGGTTTGTTTTTATTAGGCGCCATTTTGTACATGCATTTGGCCCAGGATCCCTTCCCTTATATGGGTTCAATGTGCGGTGGGAGAGTTAGCTGCGACTGCAGCAAACAATGATTGGTTTGTGCTAGTCCATACCAACATTTTTCTGTTTGAGCCTCAGAGTAATGGCAGATAATGTATGCCTACCAGCACATCCAGAGAGCCTATGATTCAAGAGATCAGTGGTATATACCTGATCTGCCCTACATTGCAAGGAACTTAACATCCAGCAGTGAAGATACAACACACACTGCATCTACACAGAACAACAAAGAATTTTAATAATATTCTCATTATGATCAGCTAATGTTCCCTTCAGATGAAAGTACTGCAAGTTTTTTGTATTTTTTTTAACGCATGGAGTTTGCACAACCAGCTGGAGTAGTGATATCATAAATGTGTGAAGCAGATCAGGCAGTGAGTTTAATTTGAAGTGGAGTATGCTTATAGTACACATGCATGGAAGTTCTGCACTTGATGGCCTTGCAAAGCATCATGGGGTCCTGGAAAAAAATGTTCATCTAAGCTGGTCACATGGTAAATCTCCAGGGAAATATTCAGGAAACAAGGTCACTGGCAACACACTATATGAGCTGCAAAAAGCGCTTTGGCAAATTTTGCCAATCACACCTAGTTTTGACAATCTTAACTATGACTTTCAATGATATTCTAGTATTCGTTAATGTGTAATCTCATCATCTGAGATTATTCTACACAATTTTCTGTTACACAGGCTTAGAAGTTACATTGGGCTGACAGACTCTTATGTAGTTTAGCTCATACTTATTCGCTTTTACTATATACAGAAATTGTGTCGACAAACATTCCTGTCTGAATGGTATGGTAAACCTCAGTACTCATTGCTAGGCCTGATAATTTCAGGAATGGCTTTGTATTTCATTTCTGATGTTTTAATTTTGTTTTAATATTGTGTTATGTTTTATTTGTTATTTCTTGTATTCTTTTATCACTCTTTTGGGGATTCTTGTGATTAGCATGGTTGCAATATAACAAACACTGATGCATACCAAGAAGTGCCAGAAATTTTACTCAGTCAAAGGAAAGATGTTCATGAGACACCTTGAAAGACTTCTTGGTTTTGACTCATTTTGGCTTTGTTTTCTGCTTTTAATTCAGAAAAAACACAAAACATGTCTTAAACATTTTTCTTTAGAACCTTCTATTCATTCTACCAAACCCATTAGCTGTTTATGTCTAAATGGTACCATTAGAAGATTTCATTTGAAAATATTTGTTTCTCTTTCACTGTTAGGTAGATAATGATGTGTCTGTCAAATTCAAGGTTGGTCCCTTCCTTTCACATGATTCTATCAGAACTGGCTCCAGCTCTCCACAACAACACATTATAAAAGCATTTTAAAACTAATTGATTTAAAGGCTTTAAATGTATGAGGCCATCAGGTTTAAAAATGAATTAATGGATGGATATATGAGGCAGACAGTTATTTTGGTAAGAGTAAACACAGAAGATGGCTGGACAGAACAAATTGTGAACAAATATTAGTTACATCCAACTATACTTCATCATCTTGTAGGCTCATTTCCTTTCATTACCAGGCAAATGCCACATAGATATGTCTAGTTTTATACTCTTCCTGTTTTATTCTATTTTCTGGCAAACCCCAGGATATACTGTACCTAACAAGAGTTACATTTGGATATGGTCACAATTTGCATATTGGGATTATAGTTAATACAGATAGAAATCGCCATTTTTTGGTAGCTGTCAATTTTGTCATTCTGTATATCCAACATAATCAATACCAATATTTAGCAAAATATTTTAATTTCTGTAGTGCTTTTAATATTGAATTTCTACAGAGTCAGAAGGATTCAGAAGATGGGTCAAGAAGGTAAACTTTGACCCCCATTACAGAGTTTGCATTGAGAAACGGTGTTAGCTGCTGATACTTTTCTATGCTGTCCCTTGTGATGAAAACAGAACCAGTTTCTGCTTATGTATCTGCTGCATAATATATGGAGCTTCAGTCAAACAGAACACATGCTCACTAAAGTGAGATTATTCTTAGTTGTTCTGCTATTATTACTGCATATTTTTTAGATGTCTTTAGCCATATTGACTTACAAGATCAGAATATGTTACAGTTATTAACATATGTTTTTTAAAGCTCAAAAGCAGAAATTTAGGAAAGAGGAAACATTAAAGAAGAACATTTTTGGTTTAAGCAAATGGAGATTAAGAAGTGACATGATCAAAGTTTTTAAAATTATGAATGGAGTTATTACAGTGGACCCAGACTGGTACTGTAAAACGAGTTCAACAAGAATATGGCAACAAGTAAAAGGAAACCTGTTAAGAGTAAATTTGACACAAACATTATAACGTAGTTAGGTAGACAGGACTGACCACCATTTTTGGGCAGAATTGCATGTTCTTGTTAAAATGTTTCAAATGTTTTACTGTTCTAAAATAAAGGAAATGAATAAATGAAGTGCACAAATAATATGGACTGCTGGAGCTCTTACCAGTGGGCCCATTGAGATAATTAAGCATATTGTTTTTCTCAGCACTTTTGAATGAAGCCAGCTCAGTTTGGTGATATTTAATTAGACATATTGGTGCAGATGGTGCTGGCATTGAAGTATCAGTGAAATCATCAACCAGGACCATCTGTGACAAATCCTTGACCATGATGTTTGTTCATTAATTGAGAAAGCAACTATAGATCCAGTCACTGCACACATCAATCTAAGATAGGAGAAGAACATTTTACTAAGGACTTCACAGAGAGACACTATGGTAGGGTTGTGGCACATAAATCTCTAATTACCCTTTATTACACATAAAATACATTGTGGGCAAAGTATTGCAAAAAAATATATGCAACAATTTAGTGAACTGTAACAAAGCTACCTTGTCAGATCAGACAAACATCACCATTTTCTCAACAAGCCGATGAGTCCATGTGTAGTGCATACCAAAGCAGAATGTCTCCAGGAGTTTATATTGCTTTTTGATCAATATTAATTTATATTATATTTTTTTCTTTGAAATATTTCATCATGTCATTGCCACCCTAATATTTGTAAAAAGCTCATTTGTTGCTGGCCTTGTTTTTCAGACATTTCGTGTGACATCATGATGCTACCATTTTAAAAGAAGGCTAGAGAGTCATCTGAACTTTAAATCTTGCTACAACAACTTGAAAAAGACCTAGCACCCAAGCAGTAAAAAGAAATACAATGACTTCCATGGAATGTTTTTTGGCTTTGAATTTCATTCTTTATTTTCACAGTTGATTCTGGTTAGTGTTTTGGTTTTGGTGAAAAATCTTACATACAGTATCATATCAAACATTTGCTAACCCAATTCCCTTAAGATGACATTCACTCATCTAATTCACACTGTACATAAAATCCTGTCTGAAAGGACTCCACTTCCATTCCAATATGAACATAATTTAATATAAATTCTAGATTCCCACAATGAAGGGTCCTGTTGTCTCTGTTATGCTGTGACATGCTTTTCCTGGCCTGTTGGTCCACTGATTCAGGCTAAGGTGAATGTGAGTAAATCCAAAGCAGTTCTAAGTGACCAGATTTATCCAAAAGTGGGATATTTCATTCTGGTAATAGTATAATCTTCTATATTGACTTTGTCATCATCCATGGAACAGGAACTGAAGAGTATGACAAGTGGAAACTATATACCATGGTCATCTCAGACATGAGATTTTGACCCAAATGAGTCCTCACTCAAAGTTCTGGAGCAACTGTTGATACATCAGCCTCCAGAAAATTCCACCATTGTCATCAAAACACCGCATGATGGGATTTTTTTGAAAGAATGGTGTCATATGCAGTTTCAGGGATTTGCAGACTCTACTGGCTTGTGATAACACTAATTACCCTTTCATACAGTTTTCTTTATCCTGGTAGATATCTACATATAAATCTTTGTGTGCTTATTTAATTCAAGACTAAAAAGACTGATACAAAATGTTACACTTAATGGCACTAAACAGTATCCCACTAAACAGTGCCGTAGTGCCCCCATCTCTCACCTTCCAGTGCTATGCGAATGTCTTTCCTGGCTCAGCAGGATAAATCACTTATTCTTCTGCTCTAGGGCTGTATTACGAATTACAAACATACAAGACTCAATCTAGTGTTGAAATTACCTGTTATTGTATTACTATAATAGCAAATAAAAATACACATATTCAAAGTAAATACTGTGGTTTAAAGTTTTTATCTCTCAAATGTTCCTATCCGAATTTCTTTATGTGTATCTGATTCAGCCCCTGTCAAAAAGGAAAATATTGAAGGATTACATGCTGGAGAGGACAGTTTGGAAACATTTGAGAGTAGAAATACTAAAATAGTATTGTATTTTTTTATACACAATATATAATGAACTGTAATAAAAAAACATCATTTGTTTCACACATCAATACCTAAAATAATGGTGGTAAGCTGAAGAATGTGTAATCTTTCATACTTATTTTGTATTAACAAAGTCTTTAATACAAAATTTAGGAAAAGAATTTTTGATGCAGTGAATTAGAAAACTAAAATTAGAAAAGAGGCCATTCAGTCCAACATAGTTTCGAACTTCATTCTTGTAATTCTCTTTAAAACAATATGACATTGGGATTTGAAGTTCTCAGAGTTCTGCTATCTAGTAAGCTGCTTCTTATTCCAGTAAGTTGTAAGTTATTCCATGTTAAGGGCAGACTGCAGGATGCACATACATTACAGGTTCAACGGGTTAGAGCCTTACTAACAAGTAAGGTTTGACAAGTAATGCTATCATCTGCAAAACATGGTTTTGGCTTTGTAAAAAGTCTCCAATAGCTAAATCAATTATTTTTATTGCAGTAATAGGTACACAACTAGCAGAATTCAAATGGCAGTCTACTAAAAATGTATAAATGGAGTGTTTACCAAACTCTGGACATTGCAACTGAAATGATCAAATTGGTGATTTTATGGGGCATTATTTCTTCCTTATGAATGTACAGTTCTTACAATCAAAGCTAATCCTTGTGCATATTTCAGATTTTGTCATTTTAAAAGAATTCCGCCAACAAAAGGAAAACTGTTTTGTCTTGTTTAGAAAATGTTACTAATCTACAGGCTAAAATATTTGAAAGGCAATTTTAGCAGCACTCAAAAGCAAATAGGGTAACAGAAAAGCTCAGGGATTTGCATTCAATTGGGATTGTTTAGTATACATTAAGTTACTCTGAATAGTCTTTGTACTTTGTAATTTGCTACAATGCTGTAGGGCATGTAGTTGAGGTATTCAGAATTTACACTAAATATGACTGACATCACTACAGTAAGAACAAAAATGAAAAGGGATACACACATATGTATTTTTTCTGATTAATCATGAAAGTGAATTAAACTGCAAAAGCTGGGCTTTAAGCTTTGTACAGAAGAAGAAAATCCATGAGTTTGTTGCCAGCTGGCCAGATATGTCCAGATCACAGCCTCTAGGCAGAAAGCATAAACGCTGAGGATATCAGGAGCATGACGCTAATTCTGTCTTTTGCTGGTTATAAGGAATTGGCTTTCTACATGTTGGCCTTCCATTGTTATAGTGCATTTAGAAATCCTTGTCAGATTTATGCACATATCTCACCCGTAGACTAAACATCACCTACAGTCAATTAATGTCAGCATTAAACAATTATCTAAAGTCCTCCTCATAAAGTTCAAAGAAGAGCTCTCAGGGTCTTAGCAAAGACTTAGTTAAAATGAATAGAATTGACCTGAGGTGCAATTAAATAAGAAGCAAAGTTCAATGTACTGTATTTTATATACCTCAAGCATGGATCCCCTTTAGAAAGATGATCAAAAACATCATAAACACTTAAATATACTAAACCATCTGATCCGGTCTGTGCTTTAGGTAATATTCTAGTACTCCTGATATTTAAAAGTTATATTTTTTCTTAAAAATATTTATTGCACAAGCCTAGCTTTGTTCACCATTCACAATAACACAAAAAAAGCATATTTGTTGTTCCTTGAGATACAAAAACCTTGCTTTCCTCTCATAATATCTTTAACAAGTAAAACAAAAAATGAACCCAGTTGCCGCCAGTATCAAGTGATGAGTTCAATTGTTGTATGGACTCTTCTAAATAAATCAAATACTATTTAAATATTTCGGATTTTCAAGCATTTTTGCATCCTCCCCTGCAAATGAAATAAGGAAACTGTTTGAGATGCTCTTGTCTTTGTTGTACTCCCACATACTCAAAAATGTTTGCACGCTGTGCAAAAGTGGCCTCTCTTGGCAGATGTGTTTGTTTCATTAGACACTTAGTGGATAGAGCGCAGCTTCAGTCCCTGCTGGGAATGCCTTTTTTCTCCCAGCAGTTTGAATTCTGCACTGTGCGCCCACACATGTTAAGCCACTATAAAGAGCATCTTTTTGTTTGCAGGCGCTCAGTGTTAGGTTAGGCCAAAAGAGTGTTTTGCATGGCAATTAATCAAATGACCTTTTTTCGCTTTGATCAGGTAAAAATGGAGCGGGCGTGAACAAAAGCGCATGGATCATCTGCAAATTAAATTAAAAGTCTGAAGCTGCAAGGACAGAATGTGAGTCACATGTGTTTACACTGGCACTTAATGTCTAATAAATAAGGGGTGATCAATGTGCAACCACAATATGCCGTTTGAATTCATGTTTAGTATGGCCACCTTGATGAAGACAAATGGTTTACGGTATACACATGTACAAATTATAATGAGTTCATGGTGCAGAACTGTATAATACAATATAACTTATTGACATATCACTATCCAGTTATATAGTCTACATAATTTTGGTTTTGAATTTCACATTTTTATGAGACAAGGGAGCTATAATAAAAATTGCTGTTGGGAATATAGGAAACATAACACTCCTAATAAATTCAATATACAAATGCTGCCTGTTTAGATCCTGCAATTCTCCAAAAAATGCAGTAAAACATTAAGTTTTAAAGTTGCAGCTTGAACCTTACAAATACAAAGAGCACAAATGTTTGGTGAAAAAAAAAATTTGAGCTT
Organism: Erpetoichthys calabaricus; assembly: GCF_900747795.2. Taxonomy (NCBI): domain Eukaryota; kingdom Metazoa; phylum Chordata; class Cladistia; order Polypteriformes; family Polypteridae; genus Erpetoichthys; species Erpetoichthys calabaricus. Next base: position 252,928,587 of record NC_041395.2, on the reverse strand, counting down.
TTCGTTAAGGTTTCAATCACTGCCATGACAGGAGAAAATAAAGCCTTCTGTCAGAAAATCCGCCTACAAACTTCAACCTTAGACTATAGAGAATGGCATACGGACATTAAGTGCTTCCTATGGCATATCAGTTCACACGGTCGCATGTGTGAAATTTCGGGGAAGTGCTGACTCCTCCAAAGACTTAAACATACAAGTCAAAAAAAGAAAAATGTTATTAGAACAAAGCCATCGTTCACCATCTAAAAGTTTCAGAATAGGAAATATAGCTAAGGTTTTCAGAATAGTAAATATTCTATATAATCATAATAATAATAATATCAAACTATTCTTCTTGCACATCTTCAAAAGTTTCCAAGCAAATATAATAAGTAAAGCAAAATATCTCATTTTTCATATGTTTGATTTTGCAATGAAATTTTTGGGGATCGAGTTTTCAAATTGAGTTGTAGTATTTGTATATCAGTATAACAAAATCAGATTATTTGTATGCTTGATATGATTTAAATTTTCTGATTTCATTCATTTGCACATCCTGTTTAAGGTGAAACCGAAATATTTCATTCTTTTGCATTCTGAATAATGTCTAACTATATATTGTTTCTTGGAAATGAATGGGCCATTGTATGAAAGCTCATTAAAATAATTTTATACATTTAATTAAAAGGAAACACACAAAATGCAGAAACACTATCTTAGGAACACAGAGTAAATTATCGATAAGCCAAAAATATTGCATCAAGTACGGTATTTTTATTGTCTTTAAACAACATGTTTCTTCGCCTTTTCCTGTTAAAGTGTTTTAAAGCATTCACTTATACTTACACATCCAAATAAATCTCATTATGCCATCAGCCTAATCTGCAATGAAAAACCCGTTTATCTTCATGAAAAATGTTCTTGTGTTTGCCAGCCTAACTGATGTAATAATCTTACATACTATATATGACTTTTCTAATAAGCTACCATAACACAAAGCAAATTGTCTTTGAAATCAGCTAAAAGGCTGAAAGTTTTTTATTGACCACTTACTCACCTATGCCTATTTCTTTCAGATTAAAATAAATCTAAAGAAGAAATACATTCAAGAGTTAAAGAGAGCCATCGAGTGAACAGGATAAAGGAGACAATGTACTTACATTAGCAGTAGAGACAGCAGTGTGGGCTTTTCAGGATCATTAACACATAGTTACGTTTTCAGGGAGAGCAATAAATGACTCCAGTAAATTGTGACACCAGGAGAAGGGATACTCCAGGGATGGCAGAACGAGCTCATCTGATAAGTAAGCAATGTGATAATCTTGAGAGGAGTGGTATATGATGATTTCTCTGTAAGTAAGAAAGGGTTGTTCCCACTTCACTTGGGGTCTTGACATTGAAATTGTCATGGTAATTAACTAGAGATAAAGGCTAAGAATCTTTTGATAGAAAAGATATTCGGATAGAATGATGTGTAGGTGGCCAAGTCACTCACTGTCCCCCAACAATTTGTCTCTTGAAAATTCCTGGTATGATACGTGAGGCTAGTAACACAGAGTAATTAAAACCTGAAGTAAAGAATTTTGCCAGCTTTGTTTATTTTTAAAAGAATTTTGGAGGATTTTGACAATTAATTTATATTTTAATCTTTATTTTAAAGATTAAAGATTAAATTAAAGATTTTATTTACTGTCAATTTTCAACAATTTGTCTGGACTTGATGAGAGGTACTGTAGTGACGTGGCAAAATAATCAGTCTTGCAGCTTTCAGTTTTTCATATAAAAAGCACACATTTTAGATTGATGTGTGCAGGGAATTCTCCTGCTTAAATTAAAGAGTGGCATCGTTTTAGAAAATCTGAGCTTTTTTCAAAAATGACAAATTTAATATTGCTTTCAGGGCCTGACAACAAAGTCCAAAGAGTTAATTTCAGCATGTGACTTTAAATTTAGATAGAGTCAATTCATGAAATGGATAAATGTTGTTGTTCCAAATGTCTGTCACAAGCGGTGGAGACATGGTATGTGTTGAGTAGCACATGCAAGTAAGAAATTCAGTGTGTTCTGCACACATGACAATAAAAACACTATGAAATAGTGTGCTGCTTCTTGTGCTCTCCCCCTGAATAATACAGAATTGCTCCAAATGTTTTCACTTTCATTTAATTTAGGGCAAAGACAGAGGATCCAGAACCTACTTATTCCGAAGCTGCATAGTGTGCTCCTTAAAGAGATAAATATAAATCCTGCAGGTACATTTTACTGCTCAAAGGTTGACCTTTGATGGCTCGTGAATCCTAAAAGAGATTCTAATTTATGTTTCATTTAAGAATCAACTTTGTCACCGGCATTTCTCCAAAAATTCCTTCAGGGAAATAGCTTCAGACAAAAAGGAGATAGGAGATACAGCTGAGGTAAAAGGAGTCAAAACAGAGAATTTGGTTTGAAAAGGCATTGCATGTTTGTGAGATCTTTTGCTAGTCTTGTTTAAAACTCTTTCAGGACTTCATATCATTTACTTATTATTGGGCTCAGTGCAGGATTTACGTATAAGCTACACAAGCTATAGCTTAGGGCCCCCGCCTTCTTGGGGGCCCCCAAAACAAATTGTCAGAGTGAGCAATTGTCATATATACTTAAATATACTACAGCATTATTTGTCCCAATCAGGCCCGGCCTTAGGCACAGGCAAAGTAGGCGACCGCCTAGGGCCCCGGCATCCGGGGGGCCCCGGATCGACTCCTTGGTCTAATTTTCATGCATTTCACAGAGCTTCCAGGGAGGCTCCGCCCCCCTCAGGGGGCCCCATAATACCTAAGACCGGGCCTGATTGGGCTGATGCCTTTACCTAAGGTGATTTACAACATCTGAGGTATATGATCCGTTACATTTCTTTAGTTTTTCCAATTGAAGTGACTTAATTATTGTCGCACAGTCTCAGTCGCAGACCTTGAACAACAACCTCAGGGTCTAAAGTCCAAAGTCTTAACGATTATGCCACACAGCCTGTCTTTTCTTCCAGAATGAGAATGATCTGATTGGAGCACAGCAATAAAAATTAAATAGTATTATTCAGAAGCAAGGACTACATTTTGGTAATCATAGTAAAGTGTTTAATTACCACAAACTACTGTTCATACATTTCACCATATAATACTGAGCACATAATGAAAATACTTTCAAATTGGAAAAAAAAATGTCAAGACACTACTTCAAAGATCTGACCTCCATTTGTGACTTTGCTGAGATCTCTGCAGAAACTCAAGGAGAGACACTTGTGAGACTATCGGGGTATTTTTTCTCAGAGGAAAAATCTGAGAAAAATGAGACAAAATAAAATGTCTCCATTTTATGTCTTTCTGATCTTATTGCTGTCTAGGAGAAACCAAGAAGATATTTACGAGGTCTCTTTTTTGATTTTTCATTCCTATGGGAAAAAATTTCACCATTAAAGTGGTGTTTTTGTAACTCACGTTTCTCTTTTTTTCCTTACAGTCATCACACTTTCTGCTGTGATTGTCTTGCACTAAGTAGTAAAAGATGCTACTAACAGAATTGCACATTAGACCACAACAAATAGAATAATCTGCTTCTAGAGTTATGCACCAAACATACCATATCAATCATATTTCTGACAACTCAGATAAATTTGTCTCATGTGTTAATTTTATTTCTTACCTGAATTTGAATTCAATTCATTCATATAATGGTCATTATAGGTTACAGCACAATTAAAAGTGTTCCTTGCTAGTCTGGCATGGAAAGATTAAAACCTGCAATGAAAATGCACTTCACAGTGCAAAAAATGCATATGCAAAATGGACAAAAAAAATTTTAACTGGGAGTTGTTTTGCTTTTATTTAACAAAAAAATCTGCCAATGGGGTAAGCAAAATTTACTTGACAAGATTTCTTAAAGTAAGCTAAATATTTGTAAAAACATTTTTTTTTATTATTTATTTACAATAAGAAAACCAAGATTTAATGTCATGATGCTTTTCACTTGATTAGATTTGATTTTTTGCAGCAGTGCAGTCCAATGAGAGAGTGCAGTAGATACAGATAAATCAATAAACACAGCAATGATAATAAACTATATGAATAAATATGCCTTAATATAAAAAAAATAAACTTTAACTAACCAGTACAAACACACAGCACAATACTTACACGTCAAAATGTGATAATTCAGGTCATAACAGTGTGTGAGATGCAGGTCTATAGAATTCTTTCTAAAGACTATTGCTAAAATAAAAATTTTCATTTGAACGCCCAGATACATTTTAGAAGGTATATTCCTAGATTAGCATATATAAGCAAGAATTGTACTCTGTTTATGACCCTATATACCTTATAATATTCCTGTTTTTCATGCGCAGTATCTACTTTTGACCCTTTACTACTGCTTTTCTTACCATGCTGTTGACTGTTTACAGTCAGTACATGCAGCTAATTCTTTACTTCATTTTGCACTGTTTGTGCATTTCATGATGAGCTGTAATCTCTTTATTGCCTTGGTAAACTTCTTTGTGATCATATTTGTTTTGAAAGGCATTATGTCAAATTGATATTGATTGATTAAATCATGATGCAGTGTAAGTAAACTTCAGTGCTCTCTCTCTCTCTCTCTCTCTCTCCACATCTCTGCAATGAGTTTTCATTTAACCTAGTGGTATTCAAAGTAAGCATCATCATAAGTGGCTTTCCAAAGCAAAAACTCAATAGAAATGAAGAAAAAAACAATATTCAAGCATAGGAAATATGACAAGGAATTAAATAGCCAATCTATTAAGGAGTAGTTCTGATCATTTTACCCTTTATAGAAATTTTTGAAACAATGCATCAAATTTGCCTTTTTAAAATTAAGCATTGCAGCCAATGAAATACTTACTGCATGATTAGGCAACCCAGTCCTCCCACAGAGTTATGCATTCAATGACTGAACAGCTATTAAGGACAACAGATGATGCAGGACAATTCACCCGAGCAGAGGGATGACTACTTGACTGTTCACAGGGTCATCTACTGTACAAACTAGTGATGAGCAACAAGCCTGAAGTGTAAGCAGCAAAGGATAGGATAAAGGAAGGGCAAGTGTGGTCCTTTTTATTTAAAAAACAGTATGATTCATTTCGGAGCTGCCTTTTCTTTTCCACTCCCCTAGCGGAATTCACCAAAAGCGATCCACCTAAGCAATCTCCTTTGAGTTAAGTAATGTTTTTCAGGGCTTTATTTGGTGAAGAGGTCATAAAATGTAATTCATTTTGGGCTTTTTTTTTTTTTTTTTTTGTCACACTATATTGATAACAGAGAGCAGCAAAGTAAATGTGAGGCAAAACATTGTAAATCTATCCATAATAAGTGACTTTAAACAAAAAGATAAATAATGTTGCTTTTGAATTGGAATAATGGTTCACCTCATTTAATCCTTGCTTAGTCAGACCTAGAGAGACTTTACTGCTTTTATTAAGCGTGATCAAAGATCAAAGAAGCAGGTCTCACTTCTAAAGAGAAACCTTTGTGACTGTAGTTGTCTTTTCCCATGCCCTCAACAGAAAAGGGTCAGTGTGCCAGCTCATATGTTAGACTGGTATCATACTAATTTGTACAGGAGCATCACAATGAGGGTAACAGTGCTGACAACTTAATATTTCTGTTTTTGTTACCACTGTCATTGTATCTGTAATGTACTGCTCACAATGTTAGTATAGCACCTCTGTAAAATGAGCCATTGATTTCTACTTCTTCTCTGTCTACCAAAGAGAAGTGTCAGTGATGACTTGTAGAAGTTGGCTGAAGCAAACACGCCACACCTCCAGTTACAAATACTAAATTTTTATTCTTCGTGTAAGTTCTTCTCTACCGAGTCATGAATATGAGTTCTAAAGAATGTGCACAAAATGATTTATCTTGGTTTGACATGGTTCCAGTTATCTTGACACTATACACCTTTGCTTTGTTTTGTGCCCCAACATATAGCTATATTTAGTCATTAATATAACCTATACTTGTATTTTAACAGAGAATTGGCCCTCTGTGCCTGCACTCAGTGAAGAGCGCTATACAAAAATAAGTTGTTCTTCTTCTTTGTCAATTCCCATTTCATTTACACCATAATGTACTTGGTAATAAATAAGGATGACGTCCTAAGGAACAAATGCTTTGTTTAGTAGCAGAGATTGAAAAGGTATTTCTTTGAGTTGTTATTAGAATAGTTAGGGTCATTAATTGTTATTAATTTTCCAACACATTACTAGTGCAAAACCAAAGGCATAAACCACAAGCAAAACATGAGTCAAAACCAACAATTTTTTCCCAAATGTATTTTCTTTGTTTGTTGTTTGAGGGTTAGTCTTGGACTGACAAGTGTTCCCTTTGTTTGGTTGAGCATCACAGTTTTTATTAAGCAACTTAATGTCAAATGTTGTACACATGCACATTATGGTACCCAGCAATGCACCGCATGCATGGGCAGAAAAAGGAACCAACAGAAAAACATGAATACAAAGTGGTGATGAAATGACATCCCCAGGATAATGATAAAAAAGTCAAAACAATAAATAATTCTGAAATAACTGTGTTTATATAGGCATTGCTATTACAGATAATGTACATGTCACAAATTTAACAACATCACCATAACAAAACAAAAAAATCAAAAGACTAGTGCATCTTTGACACACCTCTAGGATCTAATGACTGGTCATATTTCATGTAAGAAGATTCACAACTTACCCCAACTCAACAGCACTGATGCTACAGTACCAGGTAACTTCAAGAGCAGTGATCTCAAACTCTGCTTCCGGAGGGCCGCAGTGGCTGCAGGTTTTCATTCTAACCCTTTTCTTAATTAGTGATCTGCTTTGCTTCTAATTAACTTCTTTTGAATAAATTTTAATTGACTTACTCTTGAAGGCTCAGACCCCTTAATGGTTTCTTTTTCCTTAATTAGAAGCCAAACAATAATGAGATACAAAATGAGCCAAAACATGACCAGCAAACTGTGTTCATCATACAATATCTGAAAATAAAGAAAGATGAAAGTCTCAGGAATGTTGATCAGCTCAGGTCCCCAAAACATTTCAACAGTGTTCTTAGTAAAAAGAAAATCAACAATTTCGGAAATGTATGCTATTACACAATGAGAGAATGGGTTTAATTAACAACAACAATCAGCACCTAATTAAGCAACTGTTTGGAGTGAAATTGATTGGAGTTTGAGGCCCTGACTTAGTTTGTCTTCTGTTGGCTCACTCACTTCACATTTCATTTCTAATTGGGTGCCATTTAAGGAAAGAAATTAAGCAATTCAGGGAACAAGTCTTAAAAAACAACTCAACGAAAATGAAAGGAAAAGGAGTTAATTAGCAGCAAAAACTGGTCACCAATTAAGGAAAGGGTAAGAATGAAAACCTGCAGTCACTATGGCCCTCAAGGACCGGAGTTTGGGACCACTGTTCTAGAGAGTGCTACTTATCAGTAAACTTTGCCCAGCTAGGCCATGACACTCAGGAAATCCAATCTTTAGCCTACACCAGAAACTTAAAAAGGACAGTTCTCTGCTGTAAAGACCCCAGTGAATCCTCTGCCCTGACTGCACTGGAAGTCTCCCTAATAGTCTGCCACACATTACCTTGAAATGACTTCACAAATTACCTTTTCCACCACCCAAACACCTATTTGACTTGTACCACCATCAATACAAAAATGATTATGCACACTCACTTGCTCCCCATATTTGGAATAATCAATTATTTTAGAGTGGTAAAAAATGAATACATCATTTATTAAAACAGTATTCCTATTAGCACCATTACAAAAATGAAAACACAGTATAATTTCTCCATGCAGTGCTTACATTGATTGCTGGAATATATTGGTAATTGGAACACATAACACAAAAAAGATGGCACTGGTAATAGCAGGCAAAACACAACAAACTGCTCAAGAGGAGATATGAAAAAGGTGGTCTTCTCTATGGAGGATTTAATTGTATGGATAAAAGTATAGTACAGGACTGAGAGAAACAGGTTTATGGCACATTATAAATTGGTTATTTTTTTATTGATGCTCTTACAAGAAATGGTACAATAAGCAATAAATACACAACTGTATAAATATCAATAAATTTCAATATGCACAATGGTAGCAGTAGTTTGAAGTATATTAATAACATACAAATATGTAATAAATAAATCCATCTATATACTGAATATTTATATATAAAAAGCAACGCTGACTGACTGACTCACTCATCAACAAAAACACTATTTCCCATTTAGTTAAAAAGCTGAAATTTGTCAGGATTGTATATCTTGACCAGTAGACACCCACTAAGAAAGGACATTTGTGATATATCAATATTTAGGGGTAAACTCCACCAACAGTAGAAAAAACAAAAAAACAAAAATTTCAATATCACTTAGAAGGATTTGTGAATTGTGGCAACATTACAGAAAAAAGAAGATTTGTCAGCACATGTATATTTATTTGACCTTTATTTGTCAGTAATAATGCTATATGAGCAGGCTATTCTTAAGGTCCACATCCTTTATTCTGCTGTGAGCTGCAAAGGAAGGAAAAGAAGCTGGACTGCCACTTTATGCAAATGAAGGCTACCACAAGTGAAGGGGGTGGACAAAAGATCTACAAAGCTCAAAATAGACATGTTTAACAGATTGCCTCCTTGGGTACATGCAGTGCTCCCTATTCCATCAGTTTCCACTTACTCCTTACAGTGTTATGGAATTCAAAGGTGGTTGTCCCCTGTTGATTGCTGATCACACTAATGTACAGTACATATACTTCAAACAACGAGGTGGGAAACAATGGGCCCTTGGTGGTGAAATACATGTAATATTGTGGAGAATTGGGGTGTCTCTTTTGAAGTCAGGCCATGATATGCTGCTGTGCTCTGGTTTGCAAAGGAGAAACAGTGAAGGGCCGATACAGCATACCAGCTCACTCAGTTTTGGGTACAACACAGTCCAAGAGTGACGGCATGCCTTGTCCAGTGTAAATGCTTGCCCAGCTCAATAAAGGTGTCCACAATAAACACACAGAAGGTGTGGGTAACCACCAGCAAACACTATCTCCTGAAACCACCCACCACATTCAAATGTTAGTGTTGTGCGGTGCTCCAACCACCCCCCAAAGTTTGATTAATATGTTTTCAAAGTAATAACAAAAGGCGACAAGGAGAAAGATGCCGACTAAACAGTAATGCCAGTAATTTGGTTGCACTTCAAACCCTGGTACATTGTACATAATTTACAACACTATTTCTTTTCATCTGTTTTTTCTCTGTATAATGCATAAAATGTTCAATTTATTGTACATCCCACATAAATGTTCAGCACATAAAAGTCAAAGTTGTATGTAATAATACAACGTAAACCATAATTCAGTTTACATTGCTTTTGATCTAAACCCTCCAAAACTTTGTGGCTATACAAGATTACAATCAAAGCATTACATTCAATTCTAACCAATGCTACCTTTTTTACAGCATGTGCTACAGGGTGAAATTTTCTTTATATGCCAAATCCCAATTTTACTTAATTATCTAGTTGAATTTAAAAGAATATATTTTCCTGTAGAACTGTATTTTTCCAGTGACCATCAACAAAAGCCAAGGTCAGTTGGAAGGAAAAGCAAGAAGAAATCTACAGCACAAACTGTTTTAGGGAAAGTAATAATATTAAACCCTGGTAGAAAAAAAATAACACATACCGTATATAGAAAAGTAATCAGTTAAGTAGTACTTCTGATACACTCGAATAACAGCACTATAACCAAAAAACAAAGTGTATCATGTCAACTTTGGATACTATACATATGTATGTACTGTATATTCTATACCTATTTTAAGAAACTTCTGTGGATTTCGGTGATCAAAGATACTGTTGACTAGCTATGAACAACAGAGCCAAGTTTTGATTTGCATACAGTTTCACAAAACCGGCACAAAAATTGGTTTTGCAGAAGAATCGTTAAAAAGATTTTTGAGATTTAAAATGGTTTTTTTTGTGGATAATGAGAAATATTGCTCTCTAGGCCTTGTTCACACTTCTGTGTTTACCTGTGTTCTTTTCTGAGGGTGTGTATAACATGCAATCTGTACCACACTAGTAAAATCAATTCTTTTTATGCCTCTCATTCACATCAAAGAAGAGGAGTTCAGTACATTTTTTTAAAAAAGTGACATGTTGCATATTTCCACATGGAGACACATTAAAACACACCTTCAAACACAATACTGTGTTTTTCTATAGGAAAACTCAGTAAAAAGGAAAGTCCCCACTGTCAAATAATTCTCATCCCTCCACACCATTGTCCAGCTACTGCCCTCTCCTACTTGAGGATATGCACACTTCCAGTGATTTTTTTTCTCTAGAGATCTTTATTTAAATAATAAATGACAGGCAGACAAATATGAAATTAATGCATGAAATCGCTTCCAGACAGGAACTAATTGCTTTACTTCTTATGTAAATGGTCCATATTTCTGTGAAGGAGAAACACTTTTAATATTTTTTTTTTTTTGTAAAGCAAAACAATTCGCAGTTTTGCAGCAAATTCAAATTCATTCAACTCATTTGTTCTTCACTAGTGTTGACCTTTGTTGTCATGTTATATGGAAAGTGCTTCAATGTAAGCCATTAAAGGTTCTATATAAAAGAAATATCAATTTAATGACAGATATTGCTTTGATTTTATTTCAACTGGTCATTATGATGATCACCCTGTACAGCTATAATGTTATCATACAGTACAATCATTTTGTTGCTTTTGTGTGGGTTTAGAATAAATTTCAATTTTGCTTCCATTTCCCTAATGTTATTGACATTATTGATGAAGATTATGAAAAAGCAATAACATGAAAGAAATGCACTGTAGAGCTAAATTTTCAAACTCTCTTTCAGACACTTTTAGGTTATTAATAAAGTTAGCTTATTTTTTTGTCTCTATGACCCGATCCAGTATACATTAATGAACGGTTCAATTTTATATTTTAGGATCAGTATGTAATGAAAAGGGGTGGCATGGGGATGAGTGGGTCAAACTGCCACCTCACAAATCTAGAACCTTGCGCCCAGTCACTTGCAATGGGATGTTTCCATCTTCTCTCTGTGATGATGTGGGTTATCCTCCTGGTACCCAGTTTTTCCTCTCACATCCCCAGTGATGTGCAGGTTACAATAATGTTTTATTCTTAAATGACCCTCCTTGAACTTGAGTGTGAATGTGTGCATGATTGGGTCCTGCATGGACTGGCATCCTTTCTAGGGTGATTTCCTGCCTGGCATCCAGTGCTGCCAGAATAGTCTCCAGCCCTGCATGACCCTGAAGTGGGTGGAGTGATTCTGAAAATAGCGTGCTGTATTACATAATGAAAAGAGAATTATTTTTAAGGTTTGAAAAAGCTTAACCTTCACAAATCCATTTTAGACTTTTTGAAAATTGGTCTAATGATTTTATCAGTTTCAGTTTGGTGGCTATTTAAAAAAAGCATAGCATTTGGGCAAATAGAATAGAAATGGTGTTCATTTCTTCAAATCAAACACATTTACATTTTAATGCCTTTAACTGTAAGTATTTGCTTTTCTTTGTTACCTTTCATTTTGGTCCGTTTGTTGGACGCCCGATTGTTGCCACCATACAAATGGATGCTGGTATTGATGAGGATAGGTTTTAAATGTATTTGTTTACTAGAATGAGAGCAAAGATTTCAACTGAAAATGCATGCATTCGGTTAATTCATTTTGGAGTATGACATAAATATTCCTCTGTAAAACAGTATTAAGTACCACTCTAGTTATTATCTAGAACATTAGGTGACTAAGAGTTTTTATTAAATTTATATTTAGAGCTAAGAAAAACATGGTGCTTCTCAAGTATAAAGACCTACACTTATGTGGCAGAGGAAATGTTGTACATCATTAGTAAAGTCTTCCTGGATCAATGATCAGTCCAGGGAACCATAGGGAAGTGTGACACTCCATTGATGATGTCAAACAGCTCTCAAGCTGATATTTCACATGCACAGGTAAATGCACACAGCACTGCAGTGACGCGCTTCTTTGAAAGCAAGACTCTTAAGAAAACAGAAATCAAGTAGATACTAACTAACAGAAAAAAGGTCAAGTAATTTGATGCCCATATGTTAAATAAATATTTTTTATAAAAAAAAAATCATCTTGTTAAGGTGAAAGTTCGGTGTCCATGGAGGCTTTCAAGTCATATATTCAGCATTCAGTATCAGCCCATAATAGCATGTAAAGGAGATGTTAGAAACACAGTCGGGTATAATACTTTAATGGGATACTTGCCCCCGGATGCAACAGGACAAACGTTCAGCAGATGCCACCACACAATTAAAACGTGAATTGGTTTCACATAGGGTAGTTAAACACTCCAACAAACTGATTATACATTCTTTCTTTAAATACATTGCCAAAAAGATGACAATCCAAATGCTGATTAAAGCTGATGTGTGAATTATTTGTGAAAGGCATTTAATAAAGTAAGTGTTGTCTGACACTGACATTATCAGGCCAATGGTATATTTATATTTATTAAGCACCTGCCATGTGTCAGCCCAGACCAAACACTGTGCTGGATTGTGCACAATAGACACGTACATATCAAAAGTCTACACACCCTTGTTGAAATTTTGCTTCTGTTGATATAATAATAATAATAATTTGCATTTATATACAGGCTAATATCAAGACAAATTCAGTCCGTGTTTCACCTTTAATAAGGACTTGAAACCAACAAAAAAAAAGTAGAAAACAAGGAAAAAATAATTTTAAAACTTTTCAGTGCTTTGACTCCATAAGTGTACACACCATTTATAGTGGGGTTGTAACTGCATTGAAATTTAACCAAGCAAATTTCACACCATATATAAATGTAACGTGTCATCGTTTTTTAAGAAATTAGACTCAACCATAACCTCTTTTATTTGGAATTCAAAACATCCACGTATCCAAAGGGCAACCCTACAAAGACCTAAGGCGGAAGGCGGCATGGCTCTACCTAATTTTCAATTTTATTACTGGGCAGCAAACATACAAGCTATAAAAACCTGGACATGGACAGAAATAAACGAACATACACAGGCTTGGTCTGCAATAGAAATAAAATCCTGCAGTACTTCTTTACATTCCTTGCTTTGTACCCAATTGTGCTTCATTCACTCAGAATATGGAATCAATGTAGGACGCATTTTAAGGTAGAGAAGCTTTTATCTGTGGCACTTCTGCACGAAAACCACCTTTTTCCACCCTCTCAAACGTGCACAGTTTTTAATACCTGGAAAACATCCGGGATTAAATCACTTAGAGATCTGTGCATAGATAACGTTTTTGCATCCTACGCACAGTTACACTCCAAATTTAACTTACCAGCAACACATTTCTTTCACTACATTCAAATTAGAAACTTTGTTAAACAGAACCTGCCCAATTTTCCTCACACCCACCTCCCTCTATGCCGGAAAAAATATTGCTCAGCCTTGAGGACTCAGACAGCATTTCTGTAATAAATAAAACTATTTTACACTCCCACCCTTTTTAAAGATCCAAGAGAACAATGGGAAAAGGATCTCTTACTCAATATTTCAGAAAATGAGTAGAAGGTAGCAATGCAGAGAATTCACTCAAGCTCTATATGCGCAAAGCATAGAATTATTCAACTTAAAATTATATATCAAGCGCATCTTTCTCGTTTAAAATTGTCCAAAATGTTTCCAGGGCAAGATCTAACCTGCGTATGCTGCAATCAAGCTCCAGCCTCACTGGGCCACATGTTTTGGACCTACACCAAATTAACATAATCCATCCATCCATTTTCCAACCCGCTGAATCCGAACACAGGGTCACGGGGGTCTGCTGGAGCCAATCCCAGCCAACACAGGGCACAAGGCAGGGAACCAATCCTGGGCAGGGTGCCAACCCACCGCAGGAAACACACAAACACACCCACACACCAAGCACACACTAGGGCCAATTAAGAATCGCCAATCCACCTAACCTGCATGTCTTTGGACTGTGGGAGGAAACCGGAGCGCCCGGAGGAAACCCACGCAGACACGGGGAGAACATGCAAACTCCACGCAGGGCGGACCCGGGAAGCGAACCCGGGTCCCCAGATCTCCCAACTGCGAGGCAGCAGTGCTACCCACCGCGCCACCGTGCCGCCCAAATTAACATAATTTTGGACCAAAATCTTTAAATGCCTTTCTGACAGCCTTGGTGTCACAATCCCTCCTAATCCACTAACAGCTGTGTTTGGTGTACTCCCAGAAGGTCTTAAAGTGGAGAAGGACAAACAAACTGTAATTGCCTTAACTTCACTATTGGAACGTAGACTTATTTTGCTCAATAGGAAGAATCCTAACTCACCAATTCTAAGTCAGTGGGTAACTGATGTCATATACTATTTGAAACTGGAAAAAATCTAATTTGCACTTAAAGGATCCGTTCAAAACTTTTTCAGAACCTGGCAGGATCTAATCAATAACATTTTAGAATAAGCATTTCAATTGAGGAAGCAGGTTCTCTCCCCTCTTTTACTCCATTCATCTTTATTGATTTATTATTTCATCTATTCATTTGGCTTTACTAGCATAAAGTTTTACACTGGTGGCCTAGATCTCTTTCTCAGGGGTGAGGGTTGATTTGTTTCAAACCTTTTTTTTTTTCTTTTTGTAAAACTTGAGTTATGTGTATGAAGTGTTATTTGATTTTAAAAAATTCCATAAAATTAAAATAAATAAATAAATAAATGTAATGTGCCTTCCCTTAACTTTAAGTGAAGTGCATGTGAACAGCATGTTAAAATTAACCATATTAATTAGACTGTATGGCTTCAGTGAAGCTGACACAGAGCTGTGGAGTCCAGCATTCAAATTTTACATTGCATGCTTCATTTGTAGACATTCCAGCTTACTTTCACAGTCAAGTGTGTTCCATTAAAAAGGAGAATCTAAATTGGCCCAGTAGTTGTAAATGTGCGCTACAATAGTCCAGCAACTGCCCCCAAGGTTGGAGCCTGGCTTGCACTCAGTATTGGGAAAGGCTACTGCTCCCCTCAACCCTGTGTTAGAATAAGTGTGTTCAAATAGATTGAAGGCTGGATGGATAAATATGGATAACCCTAGGCTCTGGTCGTACATCCTCATTCTGAGGACACTCTTCATCAGAGGCTATTTGAAACATTTACAGAAGAAAATACACTTTAATGCTTCCCTGTTTATATACTATGAATTGCTATACAAAGAAAAAATAATGCTAGCAAAGATGCGTATATTTTCCTGGACTGCTAGCTCATATGTTATATGATTTGATGAAGTTACCAACTGGCAGCATGGTTTTAAGCTCTCTATCTCTACCACTGCACAACTCTGTATGGGAGAATTTTGCAGAAAAAGTGACGATGACCTCCCCAGCGCAATGACTGGTGATAGGCGCTACCTGGGGAGAGGAATGTACATTTAGGTCTGCAAACTAATTGCTTGTTTCTGATGTCTATTAGAGCTAGTGGGTCTCCTATTACAATTTTATCTTACCCATAGATTAACAAACAACAAAATACATAAGAAAATATAAAATACAATAAAATTGTCATTTTTTATTTATTTTTTTCATAATTTCAGTACTGCTACTATTAATGATTACCATAATATGCTTTGCACCTCAAAAACTAGAGGATTCACAGGATTACTTGTTGACTGCACATAAACAAAGCTGTCTTACCAAATACTCTTATCGCTTCAGTATTTCATAAGGCTGGATTTATGTGAGCTTGACTAGAGTTCAGTGGCCTTCAAACACACCATGACCTACCCTACTACAGAAGACCACTGTCCAAATGAAATTTAACTGCAGTATATTATTTCTTTTAATTTGGAAAATATATTTTTTCAGACAAAAAGATTTTTTAATAAGCAAGGGCTTTCATAATATAAAAATATTAATGCTATGTGGCAGCACTCAGTTAAAAGTTCTACAGTGCATCCGGAAAGTATTCACAGCGTATCACTTTTTCCACATTTTGTTATGTTACAGCCTTATTCCAAAATGGATTAAATTCATTTTTTTCTTCAGAATTCTACACACAACACCCCATAATGACAACGTGAAAAAAGTTTACTTGAGGTTTTTGCAAATTTATTAAAAATAAAAAAAATTGAGAAAGCACATGTACATAAGTATTCAAAGCCTTTGCCATGAAGCTCGAAATTGAACTCAGGTGCATCCTGTTTCCCCTGATCATCCTTGAGATGTTTCTGCAGCTTAATTGGAGTCTACCTGTGGTAAATTATCAGTTGATTAGACATGATTTGGAAAGGCACACACCTGTCTATATAAGGTCCCACAGTTGACAGTTCATGTCAGAGCACAAACCAAGCATGAAGTCAAAGGAATTGTCTGTAGACCTCCGAGACAGGATTGTCTCGAAGCACAAAACTGGAGAAGGTTACAGAAAAATTTCTGCTGCTTTGAAGGTCCCAATGAGCACAGTGGCCTCCATCATCCGTAAGTGGAAGAAGTTCGAAACCACCAGGACTTTTCCTAGAGCTGGCCGGCCATCTAAACTGAGCGATCGGGGGAGAAGGGCCTTAGTCAGGGAGGTGACCAAGAACCCGATGGTCACTCTGTCAGAGCTCCAGAGGTCCTCTGTGGAGAGAGAAGAACCTTCCAGAAGGACAATCATCTCTGCAGCAATCCACCAATCAGGCCTGTATGGTAGAGTGGCCAGACGGAAGCCACTCCTTAGTAAAAGGCACATGGCAGCCCGCCTGGAGTTTGCCAAAAGGCACCTGAAGGACTCTCAGACCATGAGAAAGAAAATTCTCTGGTCTGATGAGACAAAGATTGAACTCTTTGGTGTGAATGCCAGGCGTCACATTTGGAGGAAACCAGGCACCATCCCTACAGTGAAGCATGGTGGTGGCAGCATCATGCTGTGAGGATGTTTTTCAGCGGCAGGAACTGGGATACTAGTCAGGATAAAGGGAAAGATGACTGCAGCAATGTACAGAGACATCCTGGATGAAAACCTGCTCCAGAGCGCTCTTGACCTCAGACTGGGGCAACGGTTCATCTTTCAGCAGGACAACGACCCTAAGCACACAGCCAAGATATCAAAGGAGTGGCTTCAGGACAACTCTGTGAATGTCCTTGAGTGGCCCAGCCAGAGCCCAGACTTGAATCCGATTGAACATCTCTGGAGAGATCTTAAAATGGCTGTGCACCGACGCTTCCCATCCAACCTGATGGAGCTTGAGAGGTGCTGCAAAGAAGAATGGGTGAAACTGGCCAAGGATAGGTGTGCCAAGCTTGTGGCATCATATTCAACAAGACTTGAGGCTGTAATTGCTGCCAAAGGTGCATCGACAAAGTATTGAGCAAAGGCTGTGAATACTTATGTACATGTGATTTCTCAGT
Source organism: Erpetoichthys calabaricus (assembly GCF_900747795.2). Taxonomy (NCBI): domain Eukaryota; kingdom Metazoa; phylum Chordata; class Cladistia; order Polypteriformes; family Polypteridae; genus Erpetoichthys; species Erpetoichthys calabaricus. The sequence continues at coordinate 252,911,150 of NC_041395.2, read as the reverse complement.
TTTTTTATTTTTAATAAATTTGCAAAAACCTCAAGTAAACTTTTTTCACGTTGTCATTATGGGGTGTTATGTGCAGAATTCTGAGGAAAAAAATGAATTTAATCCATTTTGGAATAAGGCTGTAACATAACAAAATGTGGAAAAAGTGATGTACTGTGAATACTTTCTGGATGCACTGTATATAAAGACAAACTAAATTGAATTGTATTAAGTCACTAAGCTTTCAAGCTGCACTAGTTCTCTGTTTCTGATATCTTTAAAATGCCATTTTGTCTAGGGCAGTTCAATAAAGTCATTCATATTGTATTGTCTTCTATGAAATACCTGTCTAGCCTGCTGACTGTTCAAAGCATACAGGGTTCAAGTTCTTCAGCCTGAACCCAGATATGCAGATAATGCAGCCTTTTATCAGTTCTACAGAGGATCCCCTGAGGAAGAGCATAATAAAGATGTTCAACAAAGTTTCAAATGCATGAAGGACCACCAACCACTTGTCACTTTGTTATCAGAATTAACCTCCTACATTGTACATCCTCCAACTTCCTCTTTAAGATGAAAGAGATACATCAAAGAGGCCTGCGGCATAAAAAACGTTTGAGAAGCTTGTTCATTCAAAATGTACAGTAATGAGTTTACAAAAACACACACAAATAAAAAAAATGCACAGAATACATATATTTGCATTTATTTTAAATCTATCTATCTATCTATCTATCTATCTATCTATCTATCTATCTATCTATCTATCTATCTATCTATCTATCTATCTATCTACAGAACTCAAGACTATGACTTTACTGTGCATTTGGCAATGCCTGTGGTATTATAAGGGAGTCTTGGTCAATGCAGAGTGATGAGAGTTCTTTATTCAGGCTTCTCTGGTCATACCTTTCCTGTATAGACAGAATTAATATTTCTAGCAAAGAAATAATCTTTCTTTTTATTGATAATTATTAAAAGGCCTATTAAGTCCTTTACAGAACATGTTACTGTTTTGAAAACAATATCTCTGCCTTTTTAATTGGAGTAAAACATTTTCCAAAGAACAGAAGATTAAACACAATGTTACAGAACATAGTCTCTCTGGTATTTTTAAGTAAACCCAGCATTCTGCTGCAAAAAGCTTTAAAGCAAATAGTAATGAATGTGTGTCCATATGAAGTCTAAGCCATTAGCCATTCCTCTCATTATTACAAGGCCTGCTTCATCATTGACTTTTGGCTTTTCTTGTGATCTTGAGCTGCCATTAACACTAATGTGCCTGTGGCATGCTGACAGTATTTTACAGTTTTGCTTATTTTAATTGTATGGCATCAAAAATCTCATCAATAATCATTTAGAATAATGTTTCTGCGATAGAAGTGTAGGATTACTTCCTGTCAAGTGTAAGTGATGCAGTCACTACTGAAAATAAGAAGAGTAAACACCATCACATATTCTTCCTGTGACCCTGAAACTGGTCTGAGCCAATTAAGCAGCTGGGTGATTGAATGGATATACATATCACATCTCAGACTTGCACGTTTTCTTACTTGAGGTTCACATCAGTCTAATATATTACAATTTGACTTTAATGAATTTAATTATCTAAAGCAGATTGTACACCTACTTTCTGAATCTGATTTTAAACTGGAGGGCTGCTAGATGCCAACATCTTAGGACAATGGCAAGAATCGCCCCTGGACAAGATGCCAATGCATGATGGAGTGTATTTACATAAACACCCATACTCACTAATACCAGGCCAGTTTACAGTATCCCTATAACTTATCATGCACTTTTTTGGGATTTAGGATGAAATGTTAATTTTATTATATGTATCTACACTACTGCCTACTTTACTTTGGTTATCAGGTTAGCTTTTGTGTTTGGTGGTGCTCTAGTGTTGCTTACATCCATATCAGAGACACAATCCTTGAGTCTCACAAACTGTGGTCTGCCAGACAGACATTCTATTATGCAGGACACAATAGGCTCAACCACCTGCATATCTCTGTGGTTAACCCGTAACTGGGGTGGCTGGATGGTATTGAAGGCACTTTAGAAATTGAAAAACATAACCCTCACAGTGCTGCCAGCTTTATCTAAGTGGCAATACGCCTTGTGGAGCAGAAACATAACTGCATCCTCCACTCGACGTTTTGTTCATAGGTAAACTGGCTAGTCAACCACAAGAGGGCTCATATCATCTAGGACCAGCCTCCCAAAGCCTCTGTTCATGATGTGAGATGTATGTGCCACTAGTCGGTAGTCATTAGGTGAAAAGGACTCTGCCTTCTTTGTAACAGGAACAATGCAGGATGTTTTCCACAGCAGAGGCAGTTTCTGAAGCCTTAGAGACAGACTGAACAGGTGACAAAGGACATCGCAAAGATAGATAGATAGATAGATAGATAGATAGATAGATAGATAGATAGATAGATAGATAGATAGATAGATAGATAGATAGATAGATAGATAGATAGATAGATAGATAGATAGATAGATAGATACTTTATTAATCCCAAGGGGAAATTCACATACTCCAGCAGCACCTTACTGATACAAAAAACAATATTAAATTAAAGATTGATAATAATGCAGGTAAAAACAGACAATAACTTTATATAATGTTAACTTTTACCCCCCCCCCCCCCCGGTGGAATTGAAGAGTCGCATAGTTTGGGGGAGGAACGATCTCCTCAGTCTGTCAGTGGAGCAGGACAGTGACAGCAGTCTGTCACTGAAGCTGCTCCTCTGTCTAGAGATGACACTGTTTAGTGGATGCAGTGGATTTTCCATAATTGATAGGAGCCTGCTGAGCGCCCGTCGCTCTGCCACAGATGTCAAACTGTCCAGCTCCATGCCTACAATAGAGCCTGCCTTCCTCACCAGTTTGTCCAGGCATGAGGCGTCTTTCTTCTTAATGCTGCCTCCCCAGCACACCACCGCGTAGAAGAGGGCGCTTGCCACAACCATCTGATAGAACATCTGCAGCATCTTATTGCAGATGTTGAAGGACGCCAGCCTTCTAAGGAAGTATAACCGGCTCTGTCCTTTCTTACACAGAGCATCAGTATTGGCAGTCCAGTCTAATTTATCATCCAGCTGCACTCCCAGGTATTTATAGGTCTGCACCATCTGCACACAGTCACCTCTGATGATCACGGGGTCCATGAGGGGTCTGGGCCTCCTAAAATCCACCACCAGCTCCTTGGTTTTGCTGGTGTTCAGGTGTAGGTGGTTTGAGTCGCACCATTTAATAAAGTCATTGATTAGGTCCCTATACTCCTCCTCCTGCCCTCTCCTGATGCAGCCCACGATAGCAGTGTCATCAGCGAACTTTTGCATGTGGCAGGACTCCGAGTTGTGTTAGAAGTCCGATGTATATAGGCTGAACAGGATTGGAGAGTTGGTCAGCACAGGCCTTAAGAACTCAAGGACTGAGTTCATCCGGTCCTGCATCTTTTCCTGTGTGTAGCTTTCTCAGTTGTCACCTCACTTGGTCTTCAGTTATGGAGAGTCCACACTGATGGTCAGATGTGGACTTGTCAGCAGCCATTCCAGTTGATATGGTAGGAGTTGTTGATGTAGTAAGGATGGTGTGGGGAGACTGGTCATCAGGAAGTAGGTGGCAGTGGGAAGGACAATTTGTTAAAGGATAAGTTTAGGGCTTTAGCTTCATCCTCATTGCATTTTAACACCTTAGTCCTTGATTGTCTGAGTCCAATAATTATGCTCAGTCCTTTCCAAACATCCTTCATGTTATTGTGAGTGAGTTTGTTTTCTGTTTTAGCTTTGTAAGCTTCATTTCCTTCACTGAACTTTTGGTAGTCAATATAAAATTGACTAGAAATTGCATAAGAATTATGAAGCATCAGGGCAGAACTATATTTTTTGGGCAGTTAGAATGTATCTGATGTGAATTATTGGGATACTCTTGAGTCATCCTTAGACTCAGAATTACACTGAGCCAGAAAGAATATCACACAAAAAATGTATAGGTTTCTGATCAGGAAATGACTGTAAAGTCTTACAAGACTCACTTTTGGTCCAATTATGAAATCACTTCCAGGATCAGGAGTGCTCTGTACTTATGACAGGGACAAAGAAGCAAGAGCATCACCTAGTATTGCCTGGTTTCCCCGCACACCTGAGCATTCTGTGTGACTGCAATAGCCATGGTGGCACCTATATTAGCTGAGGAGCAGAACGGTTTCATGGGGACTCTCTTCTACTTCCAATCCTGTCTACTGTGCAGATCACTCTGAGCCACAGTCCAGATCTTTGCTGCTACATTAAATAAAATAGTTTAATTGCCAGACTGCCCTTCAGTGAATCTGTGTTATGTCAGATGTCATGCATGTGGATTAATATGTGAACACTGTTATGTGAATTTCCCCTTGCATGTGAATTTCCCCTTGGGATTAATAAAGTATCTATCTATCTATCTATCTATCTATCTATCTATCTATCTATCTATCTATCTATCTATCTATCTATCTATCTATCTATCTATCTATCTATCTATCTATCTATCTATCTATCTATCTATCTATCTATCTATCTATCTATCTATCTAATAAGTGTTTTGAGTGTGTTGCTGTGACATAGCTTCTCAGTAACTAACCCCCACTCTGTTTACTTCTCAATCTAGAAGGAATAACAACCGGGTAACATTGAAGACATAATTTCTGAGTGGCTGCGCAACTCCACCTCTTCTACATTCTACTGCATAGAAAGACTGAGCGTACCAAACCAAGGTGTGATTTGATGGACCGTCTCCACAGAGGAAACAACTCTCTCAACATATTGCTGTTTGAGAAGACTTCCACACCACTCTGAATAACAGAAACTGCAACTTTTGCTTTTGCCAAGTGGAAGATAAACAGAGTCTCTCCTTGGAGCCCCAACTCTTTAACATTTTTCTTTGTTCTCTTTTATACTGTGTATCGTCATCCATTAACTGAAATTGGTTGGGCACACTTATTCATAATGCTATTGCTTGATCTGATTAGCAGTATAAAGGATCTCTTTTTTTAATAATACTTTATTTTATGTCCACTATCCCATTATCAGTACAATGAAAAAACAATACTATTAATTAAAACTTATTAGATTTCACCATCTCAGACCAATGGTCACTTGCATTGTCCCAATAAGCCCAGAGGCTAGAGCAGAAATGGAACTGACAAACAGCAATATCATGCTCCCAAAACATTCTTGGCATGACCATATGACACAAATGCCTACTAGTGACTTATGAGCTAAAATAATAAAATAGGAAATGAAGTGGGTGTAGAGTTATCAGTGTTTTATATTGTTCTGATGAGAAGGCAGGGGGATTTTTTCAGCTATCCCAATAATTATGAGCCTGCAAAAAAACAGGAGGAGGGCAAACTGCAAAAGTATGGAAATTAGAAACCACTATTTGTTACAGTCTGCTGATCTGTGCACACCACAAAAGAACAGGGGCCTCATGGATAATGCCGTGCGTAGAACTCACACTATAACATGGCGTAAGCACAAAAGCGGGAATGTGCGTACGCACAGAAAATCCAGATGCAGGAATCTGTACGTACGCAAACTTTCACGTTCTTCCGCTACATAAATCCCGATCAGCATGAAAAGTAACGCACGTGCATGCACCTTCTGTCCCGCCCCAACTCCTCCCAGAATTACGCCTCTTTGAATATGCAAATCAATATAAATAGCCCTTAAGCTCAGCCTTCTGTGAAAAGACAATGGGAAAAGCATGGGGGAAAATATAAGAATTTCAGCGAATACCAAATGGAGGCAAAGGAAAAATGTACTATTTGTTGGTTTAAACAGTGATATAAACAACAAAAGGAAGTTGATCAAGTGACAGAGTGTCGGAGAAACTCGAAAGCTCAAGTTCACAAAGTTGCACAGTGCCCAAAATAAAAAAAGAAGTCACATATCAAAGTCACCGTGAAAAGGCGAGTCGTAGCCCACCATCTGAATGTCATATGAAAGCTCATTAGGGTACAGACAAAAAAAAATAGGCACACAGTGGGAAAAAAGTACGAAATGTCAACTTTAATCTCGAAATTTCCACTTTAATCACATAGTTTATTTTGCCATTAAAGTAGAACGTCGTAAAGTTCATCTTAAAATCATTTAATTTTCTAGTTTCTCAAATCCCATCGCAACTAAAGTAGCACGTTAAATGTTTTGTTCTGTATTTGATATTCTTTGTGCTCTGTGTGTGAATCACTACCTGCTTCTTAAACGGGCTTTCTCTTTCTCCTACAGGACACATAATACATTGCATTCGTGATATTACAGCTCTCTCAATAATTAAAATACTGAGATGTATACGTGATATCTTTTTCATGATGATAGGAATGAAAGCATGTTATTAAATATGGGAACACGGTGGCGCAGTGCTTGTTCATGTCTCACGCAAGAGGCTTGCTGTGCCATGCGCGACCTTCGATGAAATAATTTATCACAGCAGTATTGTCTCTTTCAAACATACTAACCTCCAATTCCTGTCCTTACTTTTCTTTCTCCAAATACCCAATCGCCACACAATCATCTCTGTAATAGACGTGAAGCCATCTGTAAGCTTAGAACGCAGATTCTTCAAAACTTTTAAGGAACATTGAAATATCTTCATAGTACATGTTTAATTATTCTGTCCATCTACCCTTCCAGGGTCGTGTTAGCACCAGCAAGAATACAACGCAAGGCAGGAACAATCCCTGAACTAGCTAGCGCTGTGGCACCGTGTCCTCACATGTTTAATTAATTACAATACAGATTATTTAAATGAAGTTAAAGTTTTATCTGTATAATATAATCAACATATTTTGCTGCATTTCATCTTAAAAATGATATCGTCATCATATGTAAATACGCGCTTTATAAAGTGGCTCAGGCTGTGCAATATTATAACTGTAGTGCAAGTTTACAGTGAGGTAATTGTACTTATAAGTACAAACAGTTCTACAAGGAGCACTTGATGGACTGATTCAGTGTGTTTATAGTTCTTGGGATGAAACTTTTTCTGAACCGCGACTTGATACAGGAAAGGCTTGGAAACGTTTTGCCATGGCTGTGGCAGCGTCTGCTTCATGCTGTATACCGATAATTCTCTTTCCAATCAGCTGCTGCTGTGATTCCCCACTCAGATACAGTGATATAAATATTCTGAGTGGTGCAGTGAGAGTAATATGGAAAAAGATGATCTGCTTTGGCAACCCTTAACGGGAGCAGCTGAAAGAAGAAGATGCAGTGAGAGTAACAATGCTAAAGCAGTTATGGTATTTGGAATACTATGGCTATTCCCTGGACCATTATATTGCTGCAGGTTAATTACAATCAGATGCATTACAGTAATAAACAATATGCAGTTAGTTTCAGTGTATTTATAAAGCCACGTCAGGAATATGGATCTAAGAAAGAAAGGGTGACCACACAGGAACAGTAGCACTGCTTTGACGCTGGGTACCGCCAGTCTGCAAAACCGAGTGGAGAAATTGCGTACGCCAAAGTATGAGGTACTGTGGAAATGTGCGTGGCTTTACGCCAAGTTTAGGTTTTATACATCACGATTTGAGCGTGGAAACGTTTGTACGCAACATTTCTGTGCGTACGCACCATTTATACATGAGGCCCCAGGTCATTGAAATCACGCTTACCTTTTCAAAACAATAAGTAGGGCATGATACACAGTGCAAAAGATAACAGAACAGAACTCAAACCAGACCTGTACTACAGGAGATGCAGATTGAAGTTGAAGACCTCACAAGAGCACTACAGTGTACACTCTTAAAAATAATGGTTCTAAAATCGGACTTTACTGGGTTGTATGGTTCCTCATAAAACCTTTGGCTGATAAAGAGCCTTTTCATTCTATGAAGGGTTCTTTGCATATGAAATTGGTTCTTGAGCTTTGAAATGTTCTGAACATGTGGAAAAATAAGAAATCCTTTAATGTATAGTAGGCTAGAAGGATACTGACATATCAAGAAAACTTGAACTTAGCCTATGTTATTATATGCAGCAGGAGTCCTTTTAAAACACTTTGGTGTTTTATAAATCTGTTATTATCTATTCAGGATTATGTATGAAGCATCTCACAGATCTAAATAAATAAAGGATCTTTCTGGAACCTTCATGTGGCTGGTTCTTTTGGTTTCCTCTATGACATCAGAGAGCAGGTAGATGTCTGTCCTTACAAAGAAAGAACTTATTGCTGAATGTCATGAAGTTTAAAGCATTTCATTCTTTTTGCTCATTTCATTAAAAGAATCATGGCAGGCCACATTCTACTGTGAATGACATTGAAAATAAGCACAGAGTGGGAGTTCTTGAGTTTATAAACAGCCATATTGTGAATGATTCTTCAGTCTAGATTAGCACTTACAATGTGCAATGATTCTCTGTACATTGCATAAAGCTGCTGTATAAAATTACACAAATTGTTTTGTATGTAACCCTTAGGTAGTAATTTTTACACAAAATGGGTCATGCTCACAACAGAACTTTAAGAATGATTTCTGCTTTTGCTCTCAGAATAATTTTGGCAATACAGGCAATCATGGAAAAATTCACCCGCAGTATTGTTAAAGTGAGGCATGGCATGACTGTAGATTTTGATGATGATGAGATTTATTTGGAATAGATTTCATCCAAATTAGACCTATTTCATTTCTGTTTAGTTTTGCTGGATGACATAAGTATCAAAATATTGTACACTTTATACATGCAAAAAAAAAAGTTGCAAGAGCCATGTGATGGATGTAAGCAAATGCAACAAAACAAATAAAAAATATGGTGGCATGTTGATGCAGTGGAGCGCTGCTTCCTCTTGGTAAGAGACCAGGGTTTGTGTCCATTGTCCTCCCTGCATGGAGTTTGTATGTTCTTCACATGTTTGTGTGGGTTTGCGCTAGCTTCCTCCCACAGGCCTAAGGTTTAGGCAGACTGGCGACTCTAAATTGGCCCTACTGTGAGTAAGTTGTGTCTCCTATGATGAACAGGCACCCTGTCCAGGGATTGTTCATTGCTTGCTGGGATAGGCTCCAGCCCTGAGCGAATCTGCTCAAAATTAAGTGGGCTTAAAAAATTGTGTGGTATGAGTAAAAAATTTCCAAAGAGGAAATATCTTCTTATGAAATTGTATATTATTTTATAAATCTTATGTAGTATATCACACCAGTTAAATTAATAATATATCTGTAAACTTCTAAAATTGACCTAAGAACATCCACTCCATATACCAGAAATGTAAAAGGAACAAATCAATACAGAGCAATGGCATAGGGAAGGGTGGGTTGGCCAATCAGTTCATTGTATATACAATTTTCCATAAAATTTTGTAACTGATTGGGTATTTTTATTTTATCTTTGTTTTGGTTTCAAAGTGGTATGCCAAATCCCATTGGTTTACTGAATTTTTAATAAATAAAAAATAAATGGGGTGGTTTTACAGTGTATGTTTAACCTGATTGGCAGTAGTCTTTAGACAGCTAACAGAACCTTAAGTTGTATTTTCAACAAACACCAAGAGGGATTATTTCTAACATGGCAAAGCAAACAGGAATATCAAGATTTTTCAAAAAGCCTAGTTTGCATGAAGAGAAAAGCCTGGGCACAAACGAAATATACAATATGCCACAGTGTGCGGCTTAGAAAATGACTGGAGCAAACATTTCAATCACGTCTTCATCTGAGGAGACTCTGACTTTAGCAGCCCCAAAAGACAAGTATGCTGTGACAGAGCCACCAAAGATCCGTCAACCATTGACAAACCTGTCACTCAACTTAATTGGCAATCATTTTCGACCACTACTATAACAGGAAAGGCTCGATGTTTGTCTGTAAAATGGTATGAACAAATAAATTGGATTGAATACAGCATAGTGAAATGTTTCATTGCCTTGATACTTTTTGCTCAACTTTTGCATGGTCCTAAAAATTCAGTTATGTGCATGTATCACAGTATGAATAAATGTATTTTTTGGAAACGTGCCCTTATATATCCTACTAAAAACTAGATTACCCATTTTACATTGGCCCATCCTAAAATCTATTCCTGGCTACTCTCCTGATACAGTGCAAACAAACAAGTTAATTGAACTTATTTTACACAATTTTTTTAGTCATTCTATGTATATTAGGCAACATCTACCTTTCAGGATGAAATCCATTTGATTCATGATGAATTTGCAGAGCCCCATATTCTCAGTATACAGTGTAAATTCCTTTGTCATTCAGCATCTGAAATGGCTACAGTGGTTGTTTCAGAATTAATTTGCAGTATCACACACAAAACATGTTTTTTAATGTTGTATATTAATCTTTTTCATAGGTCAGTCCAAGCTTTCCATTTCCTGTGTGTGGAGTTCCTCAGAACTGTTGGCCTCTTCTGGCAAGACTGGGCTTAAAGTAGAAGCCAGTCCTAAACTGGGTGACAAAGCAGGTCACCAAATGTGGAAAACTTTAGAATGTGGGAAGAAGGTCAAGTGTTTAGTATGTGGCAAAGTCACAAACCTCCTTCAAACAGTGACCAGTCTGGGAATCAAAGCAGTCTGAAACATGGCACCACCATGCCACCTCCAACACTAAAAGTGAAAAAACAGACATACTGCTTGTCGATTGTTCATTTTCATAATGCGAGAGGTAAACTAAATTACATTTCATTATCAATAAATGAGGTTTCGTTTACATTTGTATTATTATGATTAATAAAAATTAGTAGCATGTATTATAATTGCTAATAAGCAGTTAACCTTCTCTAATAATGAAAAGTCAGGGGAATACTTGGGATATTTCACGGTGCCATTTTCAGTGCAAGTGAACATTAGGTAAATTGCATGAAGTCATTAAGGTTTTCTATCTCTGCCCGAAAACAGTTATTATATATCACTAGTGGGTTCCCCCAAGGAAGCACAGGGTATCAAGATTAAGTAAGAAATTGCCTTCCTAAATCTCTTTTCAATTTATTGTTAATATTTTGGAAACACGGGACTGCATTTTCTGAGGGGCAGTTGACGTGTCCTCATTAAACACTTAATCAATCATCTTCCGTATGGTCAGTAATGGATTAAATCTTTCAAATTCCATTAAGCCTTTATGAGCTCCAAGCCTCGACGAAGTGACATTAAAAGCTGTAATTAAGACACCTTTCTTAGCGTCCGGCAAAACTAATTAATTTATTCTTTTCAAGCAGAGATCATTTACAGACACAAATTGCACAGTCTTTATATTTCATTTTATGTATGCTGAACTTCTGTTTTTCTAAACTGGGGTAATTTGTAGACAAAAGGACACACAGGATAAGCATGTGTGCCTGTCAGTTTTGTTAACCTCTTTGAAAATATTGTGAAACACCTGAGTGTGAAAAATGCCTGACTACCAATATTAAACAGAGCATGCAGCAAATGTTGGCACGGTTTCCTGCTCAGTACGTCCTTTCCTTCATAATTAAACATGTTTGTCATAAATAATCAGCAGTGGCTCCCAGGAGAGCTGTTTATGAGACACTATGGTGCAAGTGCCAGCAGACATATTTTAAAAGCATCTGCAGTCAAAGCCATCTTGCCTGCCAGTTTAAAATGACTTCCTGCCGCGCTCGACAAGTGGCACAAGAAAACCGGTGGGGGTTGGGCTTTGTTTCGCTCAATTATGGGCACTGTGGCTTTCTGCTTTCTTATAGCATGGGTGCAAAGAGTTTTGTTTTATTTTCCTTCCTGTCACACTGAAAATTACCACCACTGTGCCCCTTCAAGCGGAACAAAAATGTGCAGTTGTAAGTTCAACATAACATTTCTTCTGTTTCCATTGGATGGGCTGACTAATTTACATTTACGATTAAACAGACAGAATAGTCAGAGATTATTATTAAATTAAGGGAAGCATGTCAATTAATGGGGTAAGCTTTCAGATTTTTTTTTTTTTTGGAAACACTCGTGTTACTTTTAAATAAATCTATTAATCCATGATATATAAGCCTAAAGTGAAACTTGAAAATTTGTGTTGTTTCATAGTTTTTTCATTTAAGTTGTTGCTAAAGACCAGATTATTCTTTAAAATGAAAAAAATATTATAAGCATTTTTTTTAAATAACCTGTTTTTAAAAAGAGTAAAGATAAGGAGCACTAATCGAGAAATATTAAATATATTATGAAAATTATTTGAAAAAATCAAATATTCAATATAGAAAATGAGGACATTAGTCACCTAGTCAATGAACTTCAAAATGCCACTGGCAGAGAGTCCCAACTCACGTCAATGTGAATCACCATATCCCTCTTCAGCTGGCTTGGCTTCATTGTCTTAAAACACCTTCCACCATTACGGCTTATACACAAAAGTAGATGCCTGAGAGACGCCTAAGATATTCTAATTTGTTTTTTTTTACTGTCTTACTTATTTGCATTTGTTGCCCCATGTCTGTAGGAAATTTCCTCCTAGATGTTTCCAAGAGGCTCCAGTCATGAATCACTCCTTAAAATCATGTCTCTCGGGCATTTAAGCTTCAGCTATTCTTTTTTATTTTTTATTTAAAACTGAACTTTTGTATATCTCATACTGGTGCCTATGCTGCTGAGTTCCTAGTTCTGTTCTGCATAAATCATATCAATTCATACTGTAAATTTTCTCCAATGTGTCTTGATTACACAACACGCATTTAATCATCTAACGCTTTTCTCCAAAGTGATTTACACTTTACTAAAGTGGAGTACCAGCAGTTTAAGTGATTTGGTCGGAGACACATGGCGAGTCAGGGCTGGAGATTGAACTGACAATCTTGTATTTTATCATCCCATGCCTTTGCTAACAGCTCACTGTTTTACATACTTAACATTAGAATTTGGCATAGAAAAATTCAAATGCCACGTGAACCTTATATAGTATTGACACTGTAATCTTCAGTCTCTTTTTTGTATTTTTGGGTGTTTTTTAAAGTAATACAAAAGATTGATGTAAAATAATAAAATGTAATTAATCTATTGAAAAAAAAGGTTTTTGCATATTACTGTTGTGTGAGGTATGACAACTTGACTTGGATGAATGCTGGGGCACCTACCTGGTCACCCCGTTTAATAACAATTGATGAAATAAACAAAAACGGCGCATGATGGTGTAATAACGCAACTTAAATTGCACACAAGAGAATCTTGAGCAGATCAGGTCTGGTTTGGAGCTCCTTCTCTCATAAGCGTGGCTTCAGAATGAGAAACAGCCTTCTGTGAACATCTTGCTTTTATAGATAGATAGATAGATAGATAGATAGATAGATAGATAGATAGATAGATAGATAGATAGATAGATAGATAGATAGATAGATAGATAGATACTTTATTAATCCCAAGGAGAAATTCACACAAATTCACATATACTCCTCTGACGGGAAGGGAAGGGAAGGGGCAGAGTCAGTTGCTCTTAATGAGCCTCTTCCCCTGGCTACTGGAAGAGAAAGAGATGATACCACTAGTGACAGCGCCCCCTGTTGTCCTGGGGTGGGACTGCTTTTCCAAGATGAGTCAGGAGGCTAATTCACAGACAGGCATGCATAGCAAAATTAGAAATTACAAGGTTATGTTTGACAGAAGAATGTGTATACCAGTATTTTGTTTGTAGTGTGTGACAGACAGCACACATGGGCTGGTGTCCCGACTGGGATGGGATATGATTCCTAACTGGGAGGCCAGTGCACCTGAAGGATAGGCGGGGCTGCTTGTTCAAGCTATTTTCTCCCCTGACATGCAAGATAGCAGTAGCTCTGGGATGCAGTACCAATATGGACACTCACAGAATATGCTGGGAATTGTAGTCTCATGGGGCCGCCCTCTTGGTTTCCATGGGTCCCACCATGGGGTTCCTACTTTAGGGAGCTTCTGCCTGGCAGGGAAATGCTTCCTAAAGGCAATGCCCTGGCACTGGAATTATTCACCTCACCCTGGACAATTGGAGTCAGGTGAAAGTAGACTAAACTTGCCTGGGTGGAGTGAAAGTGAGAGAACTGTGATTTTAGAAACTGTGTTAAGAAGTTTGTTTGGATGTATTTCTAAATTATAATTCATTTATTTGCTCCTGAGACTTGAGTCTGTGCAGTTTTCTTGGATTTGGGGGGCTGCAACGCCCCTAGTGGTCACAAGTGTTACAATTTTTTTTTTTTTATTGAGAGTCCTCCACTTTAGTTTCTAGAGTTGCTCAAACATTTGAAATGGTGTCATTTATATTAAATGCTCTAAGACTGTACATCAAAGCTGTAACTAAGTGGAAAATGAATAATAATGCATTTATGTATTCAGTTTATGACTTATGAAGATATTCATTAATTTTTTCTTTTCTGTAAAAAGTAATATTTTCATATGAGGCTTTTAACTTTACCATTCAGAATTATTTAAAATACTAACCAGAAAGCAGAAGACAGAGCTGGAGGTAGCAGAGTTAAAGATGCTAAGATTTGCACTGGGTGTGACAAGGATGGATAGGATTAGAAACAAGTACATTAGAGGGTCAGCACAACTTGGACGGTTGGGAGACAAAGTCAGAGAGGCGAGATTGCGTTGGTTTGGATATGTGCAGAGGAGAGATGCTGAGTATATTGGGAGAAGGATGCTAAGGATAGAGCTGCCAGGGAAGAGGAAAAGAGGAAGGCCTAAGTAAAGGTTTATGGATGTGGTGAGAGAGGACATGCAGGTGATGGGTGTAACAGAACAAGATGCAGAGGACAGAAAGATATGGAAGAAGATGATCCGCTGTGGCAACCCCTAACGGGAGCAGCCGAAAGAAGAAGAAGAAGAAGACTGTCAATTCTGATCTCTACACAATGCCTATGATTTCTAATCACTCACTACCTTCAACAATTTTAATGACAGATTTAAGTTCTATGTATTCAACAGTCTAAATTTCTGTGAACATGGAACAATGATAATAATAACAAAACTGGAACAATAATAATAATAAAATTATGTTTTTACCCATCCATTGAATTATGTGTGAGGTCACCAAACATTACTGATTGTCATGTCATTTGCTAACCCAATTAATCAATTCCATGGTCATGGTGGGGACTGGAGCCTATCCCAGCTAGCATAGGGCACAAGTCAGGAGCATGCTCCACACAGAGCACCAGTCCATGGCAGGACAAACACACACACACACACACAATTCACCTAACCTGCATGTCTTTAGACAATCGAAGAAAAGCGGAGCACCCACAGGAGACCCACACAGACATGGGGAGAACATGCAAACTGCACACCTAGGATGTGAACCCTGGTCTTCTTATGGCAAGGCACTGCACCACCAACATTACTGACTGTGAAACATTTTATTTACTTATTTATTTGTTTACTTTTATATTTTGCACAATTTCCATTTTCATTCTCTCTATTCAGTCAGAGTTTCTTGAAAGCATACTGTAACACTAAGAACATCATAATCGCCATTTTAAGACTGGCCATTAATTTACAAGTCTTTTCTAAAACTGACCGTAACTAAAGCTGCATGCTAGGTACTTCATATTTCAGAAACTGCCCAATCATTCCCTGTATTAGTGTTTTTATCTTCCCACTTCCATTCTTATTCATCTCTCTGTTTAATTCCACTGTTCTGAAGTCTTGCTGGTTTTTTTTTCACATCAATGCCTGGCCTAGGCTGTGATGTCCATGTAGTTATCCTGTTTTATATCTCATTCCATTTTTGCTTCGTCTTGACTTTTAGAAATGTTGTCCTGCATTTAAAAAACAACACTGTTGTCAATCTAAAAGAAGAACAATGTCACAATTCTTAAAGTGAAAGACTCAAAAGGTCATAGATGAGAAAAAACAGGAGATGCAAGTTTAAGAGGACAAAGTAGAAACACCGTCAAAAGGAAGGTAAGTGTCAGGAAACTGGGGATTTGGACAAAACAGAATGTCAAAATCAAAACTCAAACCAGAGAGCAAGTTAAAATAAAGAAGCCACAAGTCTTATTTCTAACTTGGTAATAATTTTTGTTGTTGGTTCTTTAGGTCAAAACTACATCACTGTGAGCTGGGAACTCTTATAAACGCCTTAACAGATGTTGTTGCTCTTAATGGCTTTAAAATAATTATTAGAGCAGGAAAATACCAGAAGATAGGAAAGCACCAAGAAAGAATTGGGCAAAATAATACTTTAATTCATACAAAGATGTAAGCTGACAGTTATCACCAAAACCAAAATCACAGAGCCAGGACAGAAGTCAAAAGATAAATGTTGCACAGTCCTTATTCTAATCCGTATTCTTGCCCCTAACTAACTCAAGAAAAACAATGTTTTTTCTTGTCACAAAATTTTTGGTACACCCAGCATGTTGTACTGTTTTAAAGTATGTCAAGCATTTTAGATGGCACAATCTTTTTGACTCTCTTCAGTTTTAGGGTAATGGTCAATACCATTTAAGAGGCAAAGACTTGAAAAATAAAATGTTACGTGTAACAAACTGGAATATCTCATAAACGTTACAGGCCATCTGAGGCAGTTAAACTCCCCTGCTTATCTGTACTGGAGGTACTGGGACAGCAAGAGGGTCCAGCATAAACCATCCTCTCATAAAAATTAGGGGCAGCCAGTGTTTGGTGTAAGAAAAGGAACAGAAAAGACGGGACAAAATCGGGAGTATTTCATGTTTCTCAGGTCAAACTTCACAAGGCATTCTGATAAAGCACATTAGATGTTAGTTACTCTTCGAATGCAGTGTAGCAAATGCTGAAATTTATTCTGTCATGCAAACAAATAAAACAAAAGGTGAATAAAGAATAATCTTAAAAGAAATTAAATTTTAAAATAAAGATACCAACAAATAAAGATAAATTCAACAACCTGGAATTTTCGTTCTTTTGCGGTTGCTTTCAGGTTTTACAAAGTATTTCTATCTATCTATCTATCTATCTATCTATCTATCTATCTATCTATCTATCTATCTATCTATCTATCTATCTATCTGTCCATCCATCCATTTTACAACCTGCTGAATCCGAACACAGGGTCACAGGGGTCTGCTGGAGCCAATCCCAGCCAACACAGGGCACAAGGCAGGAACCAATCCCAGGCAGGGTGCCAACCCACCGCAGTCTATCTATCTATCTATCTATCTATCTATCTATCTATCTATCTATCTATCTATCTATCTATCTATCTATCTATCTGCCAACCCACTGCAGTCTATCTATCTATCTACAAATGAGTACTTGTTAATTGATTAATTTCTCTAATTAAAAAAAAAAAACCTTTTAAATTACACAGAGAAATGAACTCTTCCAGCCCGATGACAGTGATTCTTGCCTTTTTTCTTTTTTCTAAATTTGCCTGAACTAACAGTGACGAGCTGCACTACTGCCTTTCACGCCACTGTTTGTCAGGTTTCATCTGCTAACAGTCTACCTGCAAGAATCCAGCCTGTCATTTGTTGACTAGCAAAGCTGTGATTTGCAAATACCCAATGTGCTGCTTTAGCGTAAGTGCCCTGCAGAAACTCTCCCCCGGGAGGGACAGTGTTTCAGGGGTGGTCAGTCCTCATGACGAACAGCATGAGTCCCTCCAAGCAGTCACAGTTTCTCTCATCTCTGTCTGTCAGTGCCGCATTCAGCTTTCTCTAAATACATTTCTCTCAGGTAATGAATAGCACTATGACACAGTATAAGCTTCAGATGTCCATTAGAAGTATTTTATTCTAGAAGTAGGTAACCTCTTTTCTTATAATCAGTTTCTTTGATTTTGAATTGATTAATATTTTAAGTAAATGTTAAAATGTATGAACTATTATTTATTTTTCTTTTTTATAAAGTGCCTGTTTGGAACACCATTCCAAAGTGCTTTGTAAATAAGAGCAATTATTTAAACAGACGCCTCTCTCTTTTTCTATGTAGGGTAAATATATATATATTTATATACAGTATAGCTATGTATTTATATACAGTATAGCTATGTATTTATATATATATATATATATATATATATATATATACATATACTATAACACAATATGTGTGTATTTTTTTTAACATGAAGCTTAAGCATTTTAAGTGACTTGTTCAGGATCACAGAGTGAAATGCTAAAGAATTGCCGGGTACATCCATCCATCCATCCATCCATCCATTTTCCAACCCACTCAACCCAAACACAGGGTCACGGGGGTCTGCTGGAGCCAATCCCAGCCAACACAGGGCACAAGGCAGGAACCAATCCCCGGCAGGGTGCCAACCCACCGCAGCTGTGTTAGAATTTAGAGTTTAAATCATTATTATTATCAGATAAAAATGAATTCCTAGATATGTGTTAAGAGTTGTTTTATTTGACATGTTGTTTGCTAAATGCCCATTATATACTGTATGTTAATAAAATTGTTTGTGTGTGTGTGTCTGTCTGGTTGCTATAACTCTGTCATTCCAATAGATGCCGCATCACAACCGTTTCTAGTAATAAAATGCATTGCGTTTATCATTCCAAAAGATGGTGTATCACAACATTAACACTGCTTTTACAAATCCCATACCAGATGACATATGATGTATGACATATGCACTGTAAATGATAATGCTGAAGTCCACATTGATTATTTAGATTTCTTAGATGGGTAGCACTGCTAGACATACTTATATTGAATCCATGTTTAAAATGAAGGTCTGTATGTTGTATGTATCAAAATGTATTATTATTACATAATAAGTTAGCACGTAACATTATCAAACTTACTTAATCCCATTCAGGGTTGCAGGAGTTAGACGCTATTTCAAGGCAGAGACACCAATCGATGACAGCACCCACTCACCTGCATACCTACACTTACGAGAGGCCAATTTAGAATTGTGAGTTCATCCACCACAGATGTCCTTAGGATGCGGGAAGAAAAGCAGAGTGCACAAAATAAAAACCCACCCAGATACAGGGAGAACATGCAAACTCTGTAGATGCAATGATGAAATATGGCTTTGGGACTCTAGAGTTGTTAGGCAGCAGCTTTAATGATAGTGCCAGCATGTTGCACTGTTTTTGTTATTATTGTATTTTTTTAACATTTTCCTCATTATAGTTATTGGTTACTATCAATATGTTATCTAATCTAAGCATTATTTGACTTCAATACATTATTAATATTTCCATTACGATTACTATTACCAGTGGCAGTAATAGTAATAGTAGTACAGATTCATGCTTCTTTCTTTTTTTAATTATAATTACCTTTAACAATATTTGTTGATAATAATATTACGTTGGTTTTAATTGCCATATTTCTCCGGGCTTTTCTCCCATGTGGCGATTCTTATATAACACCCTCCCTACTACTTCCTGCAATTCCTTTGTATTTAATTGTTGTTTTTTAGCTTTTCCCCCATTACCAGGATGCTGTACCCATTGTTAATTGTACTGCAAGTATATTTTACTGCACTGTCTGGCACACATGCAACATCAGATTATATTGGAGAGATAGCATATATGGCATGAAGTAATGTAAAATGCTGGTAGCTTTAGAGAAGCGGCAAGACAATGCCTCAGCAGTGGCCTATTATCATTTTGACTCAGCAGAGTGAAAACCACCTGCAAGAACTGCCCCTCTTCTCTTGTCCCCCGGCAGCACTTTCTAAATGATGATTAATCACTGAATAAACTGAGATCCTGACACTAGGATAATGGCTTGGAGAAAACAGGGCTGAGGAGAGAAATCAGTAGGTGCATTTGGTCCAGTATGGGTGGGTGGATGTCCGAAGAAGATGGATGACCTCGTAGATTCCTGACGTTGAAGACTCCTGTCATTAACAAGAGCTGGGAGGGGTGTGTGGGGGGAGTAGAAAATGAATTGGCGGAGAAGCAAAACAGAGAATGCTGTCAAACCAAAACTAGAGGCAAAAAGAAAACTCACAGCAGCGTTTTGTAGGTGTGCAAAAAATGAGTCTTAGGGAAGATCTTGTTTTTTTGTTGATTGTTCGCCATTGTGGCTATGAAAAAGGAGGGCGAATCTCCTGTTCAGTAAGGAATTCTGGAGGACATACTGATTATAACAGTAATTTTTCTCTGCTGTGTCTTACCCAATTTGGTAGGCGATGGATCATGCTGGTCTGCACCAGATCAGACAAGACAATTACATCAGATTTGTGATGAAGGCCTTGTATTTTCCTCAAGAAGGAGGCAGCTCAAGTGTGTTTCATGTAATAACACAGCAGGAGGAAAGAAGTCCCATTAGGATAATTCTGAGATGAGGGGATCATTAACAAAGCAAAACATAAAATGTTCCTTTAGATTTCTATAATTGTATAAGATGATCTAGCTTTGGCTAATACAGCTAATAACATTAGGCCTCTACTGGCAATTTTCCAGTTTTCACCTTGGTATAGGAAGTAGAAAATCCTGAAACTCAAGTACCCCAATCATTTTAAAGAAGACAGCATGAGAATTTTTGGCTGTTTTCTTTATTATAAGTTCTCCAGATAATAGGCTGAGGCAGTCATGTGGATGATTTTCATACCTCTGTAGGTGCAGTAGAGGCGGATATCCGACAGATGTTGCATTGAAGGAATAAGGCTTCTCTTCGCACCAGATTAATGGCTTAGCTGCCTGGCTGGCAAAAGAAATACAAATACAGTTTGTCACTGCAGGAATTTAAATACAAATGGGAAGGTGGATGGCATGCTTATGTCTTTTTCCATATTTAACCAGCTTTGACAGTGAAGACAATGCACCCTTCAGGATCCTTATTAAAACCTTGGGCTGCTGCTTTTCACTATTGTGTTATGGTTTACTGGGCAGCAGTGTATTTGTGGCACTAAATCGTATAACAAATTGTGTTGACCCCTACGCTGAGACAAACACCAATTTGATGATTACAAATGGATCCCACTGTCATTAACTTTTTTTCCTAAACTACCTCCCCCCACCTTCCTCACCTCACCCCTTAAATTTATTAGTGAACAACTTGAGCTTTCAACGGCTTTTTATCACAAAGAACATTGCCTCTAAGCCCTTTAACAATCTTCTGGTGAGCTGCTGACACATTAGCTGCAAATTTCGAGCTTCTGAATAATTCAAGCTAAAGAGGGGGGGCAGTTGGGAGTGGGGGGTTGGGGGGGCTGTGCCCTTGAGGTCTTTTACCTTTTACAGGCAGGGAAAGAAGGAAAGGTCTCAGAGCAGCTTTTTTTTTTTATTTGGGTTTCATATTAGTTTTCAAAGACATTACTGGTCAGTCATTTGACTACTGAAATATTCCCGCTAATGGAAGAACTCATTAACAAGATGTGACTTTTGGCACAACAATGATCAATGAATGTAAGGCCCAGACATAATAAGTGTAGCAACCACCAAACCGCCAAGAAAAAAAACAACTTGACAATTGGAACTATGGATGTGACATTTTTGAAATTCTCCCACAACCAGATTAAGTGAGTTAGAAAATGAATGAATGGATTAATTTTTAAGATCGTTATCTTTAACTTCTGAAATCCAGGTCACCAATCCTGTTAGTAATACTGCAGTGTATACCTTAATGTGGGTAATTTACACAGTAAACTAATTACAAATTTGAAGTTTATTAAGGTTCTACTTTTAGCTCCCTTTATTTTTGTTGCACCTCTTAAACTACTCAGCTTTGGTTAAACGACAAATTAGAGCATCTGCAATGAGAAAGAATAAAATGTCCTCAGTGGGTATCAGTCCAGTTACCCTACAGGACAGATCTGCGGCTCCTCTTTTTCAATCCCTACAGCAATCACAGATCTTGGATCTTTCCTTTGAGCTAAATAATTTGTTTATTTACTAGTCACTTAATGTTGGGAATGGAGTTAGGATCTAATTGGTTATTTCACTAAGGAGAAAGTAATGTCTATTCATCCATTATTTCATCCGGCTCAGGGTTAAAAGAAATGGAACCAATTTTGTTAGCATCAGTCTCAAATTAGAGGCTACCATGGATAAGCAGTCAGTCCATCACAGGACACACTCAAACACACACCCATACTCACTATGTTGGACTCAGTAAGAAACCTAAAACAAGTAATTTGAAGATTTTTGAATAAAAAAAATGAAAATATGTACTCATTCTCATTAAAAAAAGAATGTGTTATTGTGATATTTTGTTACTCAAGCCTGAGTAAAGAGATTAAGCTTAAGGTATCATGTGCTTCATGTTGGTTTACTTCCTTTTTCTTTTTGAAAGTGTATGAGGTGTACAGTTTAAACTCACTATCAGTTATCACTATCTGATTTGCTGAAGCAACGTTGTTCATTATAAATTTGCACGAAACCCCTCATTTGTAAACTGCTGTTTTTCCATGAAAGTCTGACAGTTTCTACAGACTCTGAGAGGATTAAATTCCAGGATAAATGAACTGCTGTAAATCCCCACAGTCACAACTTCACTCTAAGAGTTTGAGAAGAAGTCCTGACCTGATTTATCACTTCTGAGGCAATATTGATGCAATACTAAAATGAGTAAAGAGAGTCAACATGGTGCAACCAGAACTGACTATAGCTGTAGACTCTGCATTTATTGAGTTTTGTCAGTAGCAGACTAACCTTGCACCTTCTGCACTGCCATTGCACAATACTTTACAGTGAGTAACGAGGGTGCTGCAAATGCTGAGCCATCATTCACAAAATGCAGCGTACAAGAGAAGCTCATTGTTAACACCTCGGTAGAAAGGACTTGACACAAGGACATTGACTCTTTTTTTCAAAGTTCACACAGTGAGCCCGAGTCGGAGCTGACATTTGAACCAGTCACTTCCTTTGGTTCCTCAGAACACAAAGCCTTCACTATTACTTTTCATTTAACTACTAACTATCAATGATTTTAATTATTCAGAAAGATTATAATAAGCGTTTTTTGTGCCAGTGCTCGACTTTTAGATAGTGTGGAAATTATGATAATCTGTGAACTATTTGACATATTAAGAAAAAAAAAGATCACAGAAAGAGGATTGCTACACAATGACAATTTTAGAGCATTTGCAATCTCATCTTTCACCATCTCCACTAAACTGGACTTCTACAAAGAGCCGAGGTTTAAGTTCGAAGGCAAATGGTAGATCAAGTTAAAGAAAAGACTTATCTGACTAACTTGCCGGGTCAACTTTTAAACAACAACAACAATAATAATAATAATAAATCTTATTTATATAGCTCCTTTCACATGCTCAAACATATCAGTGCTTGTTTTCATTGATCCTCATAGTAAGTGATGTTACCCATGCAGTCCATTGCAGTGAGCTTATACTGAAATGCATTTTACTCAATTGTGTTCGTTTTGAGTCATTTCAACAGAAACACAACATAGGCATTAGTTTCTGCAACTGGAATTAACAATAATGTCATCTTGCTTGTATGAATTAATGAATGAATGATAAAAATTATGTTTTTATATATATTTTTAACCAGCTGTGAAGGGAATGTCTGTCCATTAAAGGGTACACACCTGCACCCCCTGAAACTGGGCCACTAGTCTACTACTACTTAATATTATTTGTAAGTACTGAAAATGTAATATCTGTTGTTAAATGAGGCTGTGTCATGGATAGTATATAATATAATATAATATAATATAATATAATATAATATAATATAATATAATATAATATAATATAATATAATATAATATCCAACATCTCTCTGTCTGTCTGTATGTCTGTCCGCTTTTCACGAGGGTACTACTTAACAGATTTAGATTGGATTTTTTCTATAATTTACTTGAACATTCCGGTTGATTTTGCAACTTCTCTCATCATGTTAAGTATTATAGTTCAGTTGTGGCACCAATTTATTCGTCGCAAATCCAAGAGAGAGTCTGCAGGCCAAGGGGATGGGGAGGCGGGACGTCAGGATTAGGGAGCTGGGCGGGGCAATCCTCATTCACGTACCAGCCTCCATTCAAGTCGCTCTACCTCTCGCCATGTGGTGGAGCGTACCTTGCCTGTTTGTTCAGCAGACATTATCATCTACCAATCGTTAAAGAGTAACGTTTGACGTTTTTGAGAGAGAGGCCATAGCTACGTGTGTTTTAGAGGGTACGTGCTCATTGGCGGAGACATCATGGCCATTGGCTCTCCCATCAGAGCTGAACACAATCAGATACAGTGCCAATGTTTGATGTTAGAGCGTACCTACCTTTCCGCTTGGCCTGAGATACCTTGTCAACTTTTTACATTTTTAGCAAAGAGATCACAGCTACATTCTCATCCCTGATAGCAAAACCAAAAATATTGCATATCAAGAGGCCCTAAGATAAAAAAGCTATCAATATAAATTCCTCTCAATACAAAGCATTACATTGTTTTTTTATTTTTTATTGATTTTTAAAGTTTCTCCTGTTTCACTACTATGCGGGGGAGCTGCTCTGGACAGCTAGTAATATAATATAATATTATTGATGGGTTAGACTCCATTAAATACGGGAAATGCCAATCAACGTAAGAAAGACTGCTGAAATCTTTGACTTTGGACATTAGCTTTCTTTAATAAAGTATTGGTGCTTTGCTTTACGACTAACTATTAAATATAGTTTAAAGGCAAGGCTGCATCATTTTTACTTTTTTAAGGTGTGTCTGGTTAAAAAGACAGACTATCGTAAAATTGCTTACGGCTGTGCACGTTCAATGACAGAAAGACATCTACAGGGTTTAACTACCATTTTTCCACACATACATTTTGATCCCACCAAATAAGTGAGGTTATTTATTAAAATTGCCATCTGCTCTGCACCTGGTGCTCCTGAATAACCACTGGTTCCCTGCAACACTTAAATGAATTAGTAAATGGATGGATTTTAAGCCAAAAATGGCTTGCCATATCCATATTTTGTATAAATCCATTTTGGTGGGGCCAGCACAGTGGAACAGCACTAGCGCTGCCACTTCATAAGCTGACCAGCTTGGCTTTGAAGGATACCCTGATTACTTTACACAGTCTCCTGTGCTGATGTGGGCTTCCTCCAAGTACTTTCAATTAACCCATTTATCCCAAAGCAAAAGAGTGTTGGCGACTTTAAATTGGCTGAATATGAGTAAGTATGAGGGTGTTTGTGAGTGATTTCCTGCAATGGTGTCCCTTCCAAGGTTAGTTTCTGCCTTGTCCCATATGGCTATGGCCCTCGTTACCCTGAAATGAATTATCAAATGCATTAAACCGAAGAGTGAGTTTCTTCAGTATAAAGTTCAATTATTTGTCAAAGAAGAAAAAGTAAAAATCCATTGACAAAATTATGAGCAAATCTGTAAATGCTGATAGTAGCAAAGAGGTGTTTTACTCTCTGATTTGAAGGTACTTTGTGCGGCTGGCTGTGTAATGGTGCCTCCTGGGCTTAGAACTTAAAAAATCACAAATAATTATTTATTAACTTTTTAAAAAATATTTTAGTATGTGTTAAACACAATGTGTTTGGAAAAGTACAAAATAATAAGTGCTGTCAAATAAAGAAAGGCTAGACCATAGGTAATCAAATTTTGCTACTAGATTCCCAAAGACTTCATAAAAATGTTTGAAAGCAAGTGAAAGAATTTATACATGACACATAAATAACAGTACCTCCTCAAACCCACTTAGTCCAATTCAACACAATGTAAGAACCAAACCTGATCATACTCGTTTTTTTATATGGAGCTAATTTAAAGCTGCCGATTAACTTAACTCACAATCTTTGATGTTGGGACAAAAAAATAAGAGAAAACATTTTCACTAACAAAGGGAGGACATGCAAACTCCATTTCCAAAGGCTGGGTTCTCCTGTGCTATAATGCTGGTCCAATCATTTGTGCTATTAGAAAACAGATTCTTAACATATACTTCTTAAAGTAGTCAAGAACACTTTGTTTAAACACTTAAAACGTTGGCCCCTTTACACATTTGCAAATTAAATTCTCTTAATGATGTAGCTTTACTGTAATGGTGAATGTGTCAGTCCTAATATAGTGAGAGAAAAGAACAAAGGAGGCAGTTGTGACGAGTGTCTTTGTTTTATGACTGTTATACTACATATCAATGGAACAAAGACACTCTGTTATTGTTTTAACATCAGATTATTGAAATTATTATGAGATTTTATGAAGGTATCTTATTGGTAGTTTAGGCTTATTATGACTTCCACCGAAACTGGCATCCCTTACAAGATCACAATTATTTCTTTCACTTCTGTTCTTAAACAATTTCATCCTGATGCTCAAAAACACATTTTTTAAAACCATACTGCAGGTTATTATTTTTGTACTTTGATAGCAGATCACACTGTCACTCTTTGCAAGATGAAATTGAGTTGCATAAATAAAGAGGGGAAAATGGCCAGCCATGCATAATAGGACACTTGGTCTGCATTGCTCTTGTGCAAATGGAGGGCAGCTTTTGATTGACTTGCATGAGCCCAGCTAAAAAGAACACAAATATATCTCAAAGAACAAGCCATTATTGACATTGTGAAGCTGTGTGGGCATAAAAGTAGAATCCCAATTGGTTGTGACATCCAGCAATTGGAATTGAGGTGGAACTGAACCTCTAGTGTAGAAAACATGTGAAATGACTCCATTTACTGTCATTCGCAACCCTTCTGCATATTTCATTCAGTGGTATGTCTTACCTGTTTCATAAGAAATAAACTCTGGGGACTAGTTAGGATGTTTAAATTATAACTGACACAAATATTTCAGGTGAAGATCCTGTGCCTAGTTGCTATCTGTGTGGAATTTGAATGTTCCCACTGTTTTTTGGGGGTTTTTTGTTTTTTTTCTGGGTACAATTAATTCCATTTAAGTTTAAGTCACAATTTTAAATTGACCCTGTGTGAGTGTGAATGTGATTGTGAGTGTGAGTGTGAGTGTGTACATGAGTGGGCCCTGCAATGAAATAGTGCTCTGTCCAGGGTTGGATCCTGCTTTGTGCTCAGAATGTTTCAGCCCCCTGCAAACTGGCTTAGCAAATGAATGGATAGATAATTATTAGTTTTTAACTCTAATTGTTATTTTTATGTTCCTTAAAATGTGTTTATTGCATTTACCTTGTAATGCATTTAAAACTGAATGCAATTTTTAGATTTTGTTTTGTTTGGTCACCTAATGCATATCAGCATGTATTTGTTTTTGTTCAAAAGATATTTATACACTTTCTAGCAGAATATATAAAAAGTCTTCTACTTGAAGTTTCATATTGTATGTGTGCAATTCTGCAAATTAATTTCTTTTGTAGAACTGAGAGGTTTTCATAAAAATTTTTAAGCACCTCAAACTTTCACTTATGTCATTTCAACTACATAGTGGAAAATATTAAAGGCTTCCAAAAGGAAACCTTTTAAAGCCAAAAGTAGTAAATAATGGCACTTTTGATGATTGACATTTGTATAATAAAGTCATTCTGCAAAGCCTTATCTGAGATTTTGCAATGAAAAGCTGTATTTATCTTTTATTAAACATCAAAAGTCCGGCAATGCTGCAGTGGCAATGCTTCCTTTTATTCTATGCCATTCAAAGGCCTTTCTTTCTTTCTTTCTTTCTTTCTTTCTTTCTTTCTTTCTTTCTTTCTTTCTTTCTTTCTTTCTTTCTTTCTTTCTTTCTTAAATCTTTTGACAACAAAGTAAAGTAGAGTTCCTCTTTGATACAGTAAAAACTACATACAGGGCAATTTTCCCAGCGATGCATTGCCATATTGTACTGTACTGTAAAACAAAGAGGATAAGATTGATGTTGACAAGAAGCCTGCCTTTAACAGTAACTCTTTGAAAAAGTTCATCTCCTCTTTTTAGTATGTGCTCTGCATGGTCCAGGATGTGAAGGGGAAATCAGCAGTACTCGTGTTAAAATTCAACCTTGCTCAGGAATCGGCTTTGCAAGAGCAGGAGTGGGGCATACATCAATCTGTCAAATGCAGCACTCTGCACTACTTAGGTATGCATGTTCTCTACTTGTAATATGCCTCGTCCAATTAACATCCAAGGTGCTCCGTCTTCATTCTCGAAGCCTCAGTGCTACTGCGAAAGTGAACTGAGTGCCTGTCACTGACCATGATGGAGCAGCTGTTGATAGGCCTACAAGATGTCTTGTGGACAAAGTCCAGACAGAGTTAACTAATAATCAACTACAAATCAAGTGCTGCTGAGAAAGCTCCTTTGAAAACATGTGGTTAACAAATGAGAAGTACACTCAAGATGATGATGTATTAATAAGCTAGAAAAAATATCTTAATGAGAAACGTGAATCTGCAAATATTCAATTCTTTGACTTGGTTATGAAGTTAACGATACTGCACATTGTCAATAGTCTCATCTCCCTGATTTTTAACCGATAAATCCTTACACATATTAAGTTTCAACTAAAGGGAATATAGTAATTGGTTGGCACAGTTTTGTTGAAGGTAGCACTGACATTAGTGTTGGTTCTCTGCCAGCCACTTCTCCATGTGTGTTTTCTCCAGGCACTGTCCATATGTAAAAGACAGGCATGTTAGGCTGACAGACACTCTAAACTGGCCCAGTGTGAGTGAACGTGTCCTGTCCTGGACTACCATCTCATCAAGGGTTATATCCTGGGTGGTACTTGACACTGCAAGAGTAAGTTCTGATTATATAAAGAAGAGAATTCGTAATTTATACAAATTTGCATTCTGCTAGGAACCAAGCATTCATGTGGTATTATACAGTACTTTTGTTGGGCTGTTTTGTCTCAGAATATCCAAACCAACACTGTCAAGACGAACATCCTTCCCAAGCTTCTTTTTCTATTTCAAAGCATC
Source organism: Erpetoichthys calabaricus (assembly GCF_900747795.2). Classification (NCBI taxonomy): domain Eukaryota; kingdom Metazoa; phylum Chordata; class Cladistia; order Polypteriformes; family Polypteridae; genus Erpetoichthys; species Erpetoichthys calabaricus. Next base: position 252,882,469 of record NC_041395.2, on the reverse strand, counting down.
CTGATATACATTAACAAATCTTTTTTTAAGAAATTAGATTCAATCATATCCTCATTTATTTGGAATTCAAAATGTTCACACATTCAAAGGGTGACTCTACAATGACCTAAAGCAGAAGGGGGCATGACACTACCTAACTTTCAATTGTATTTCTGGGTGGCAAATATACAGTACAAGCTATAAAGACCTGGACATCGACACAAATTGATAAATATACACAAGCCTAGTCTGCAATGGAATTAAAATCTTTATATTCAGTGTTCTGTGCTCCAATAAATACAAATTATCGTCAGTACACTAATAATCCAATTGCTGTTCATTCACTCAGAAAATGGAACCAATGTAGGAAGCACTTTAAGACAGAGAAACTCTTATCTGTTGCACCTCTACATGACTTGTTCTTGTCCCAAGCAATTAAGCTTCAAATTTAACTTTTCATCAACAATTTTTCCATTACTTTCAAGCTGGAATCTTTGCTAAACTGAACCTGCCCTGTTTTCCTTACCTCCTAGTTCTATTCCAGAGGCAACACTGATCAGTCTTGAAGACTCAAATAGAACCTCTACAGTTTATAAAAACATTTTAAAGTCCCTTCCCTTCAAAGATCCCAGGATACATTGGGGAAAGGATCTTTTACTTAATATTTCAGAAAAGGAGTGAAAGGCAGCCACATGTAGAATACACTCTAGCTCCATATGCACAAAGCACTCAGTTATTCAACTCTAAATCTTCTGTTGAGCACATTTATCTCAATTAAAACTATCCAGAATGTTTCCAGGGCAAGATTCAACCTGTGACCATTGCGATGTAGTTCCAGCCTCACTGGGCCACATGTTTTGGGCATACACCACATTAACCTCATTTTGGACAACAATTTTTGAATGCCTATCAGTCTTGGTGCCAGAAGGGCTTTAAGTGGAAAAGGACAAACAAATCGTATTTGCCTTAACCTCAATACTAGCATGTAGACTTATTTTGCTCAACTGAAAGAATCCCACCCACCATTTTTAAATCATTGGGTCACTGATGTTCTATACTATTTGAATTTGGAAAAAATCTAATTCTCACTTAGAGGATCTGTTCAAAACTTTTTTTTAAATATGACAGGATCTAATCAATAACATTTTAGAATAAGCTTCCATTTCAGGGAAAAGGACACTCTTCCTTCCATGCTGCTTTTAAGGATTTGCTTTCGTTGTTGCCTCTCCTTTCTTTCTCTTGGGTGGGTTGAATTTTGGTTTGTTAAGTTTGACTTGATTGTATGGAATGTTATTGGCTTCTAACTAAAATTAAAAAAGAACATCCAAACCAAGTATTTTGCCCTTTCTGGCAAAGTGGAAACTGTACATTATTTATCTGATTAAGTGCTTATTAAATCAAATTAAGAAGAACAATAGAAAATACAAGAAAGAACACAACTGTTAACGTAAATCATAACCAAATCCCCATGACATCCACCATAACTGCACTTACTCCCAGTTAGCCACATTCAAACCTAAGATAAAGTGGTGGAGAAGACAATCGAACAACAATACAAAGATGATAATCAACAAAAGTTCATGAAAGCCACATTACTGGGTAACAGACATTCAGATGTTGAACAAGCAAGCAGATGTATTTGCTCAGTGGTCTGTTGATCCTCTAGTCCAGTAGAATTAAATTATAGATGGAGGATTGCCAGTTGTCCCCAGTTACAAGTTATGGTGTATTGCAGCAAGAAACGAGAATAAGATTAGCTGTCATTGTACCAAGATAGATAAACTTAAGTTGCTGAGAAGTAAGGGGCAACAAAGTGAGGTCCTGAAGATGGTGTTAGAGGAGTTTTTACATAAAGGGAAGAGAAAAGAAGATAAAGAGTGACATAGTTATGACAAGAGGGAAAAAAACATGTGGCAGGACATGTAGAGAAAAATGAAAGATTCTATGGGGAAAAGATGGCAAAATGGATCATGGGTGAGGCCCATCAAAACAATTCAGTAGGTTTCGCTTATTACTACTGAAGATTAATAAAATGCCAGAATTAGATAATATACTGTACCTGTTAGAAATGGCTCTGAGCTATACCCTTCATCCCACCTTTCATGTGTGTTTCTACCCTTGGTGCTGCACCTTTAATTATGCTGCCAAGAAACTGCCATCGATGAGGCATTTATGTGATTATGGAATGTATACTTTTAAGTGGATATTATATACAAATAATCTAACACTGTGACATACACCTAGTGTAAATGTCTCTATTGGTTATTTGCTCCTGTTTTATTTCCTGAATTTAGTTTCCATCTTTTATTTTGGTCCTGAGTAAATTTAAATTTTGTCTTATTCTTTGTTTTTCAAGTTTCCCTCACAAGCAATAAACACTTGTTTGAAAAATAAAAATAATCACTCTTTGTCGCTCTCTCAGGTCCTCGAGCAGTAATCTCCTTACTATTCCATGCACCAAACTCTCCACTCTGGGAGGCAGGTCCTTTGGTGTTATGGCCCCTCAACTCTGGAACTCTCTTCCTCAGTCTCTCTGAGATTGCTCTTCTTTTTCCACCTTTAAATCTCAACTGAAAACTTTCTTCTTCTATGAACTTTTGTCTTTTTGTAAATTTTTTACTCTGTATGTGAAGCAACCTTGGGTTTGTGAAAGGCACTCTATAAATGCAACTTAATATTATTTTATTTGTTCCCCTAGCACTTGCGCCCTACTTGCATTTTGAGAACTCGGTTGTCATTCTTAGTTTCATTTTTGACAAATCCTCACACTTCAATAACCCTTTAATACTCATGATATCCTGTTCTTTTGGTGTTCTCCATCCCTGTAGGTAGCCTGCCAATTGTCACTACTGCAGTGTAGATCTTGTAAATCTCTCTAAGGCAGAAATGAGTCAGGTACTCCTGGTAATATCAACAGAGTATCAATAAACAGGGGGAGACTACCTGAGTTGGAAACCAAAGTTTCTCTGATACTTACAGTAGAGAGAAATCAGAAATCATCGCTGGATTGGGATGATGCATGGATTTATATGAAGACATTTTGGAAGCTTAATTCATCTATTTCTCAAGTTTTAGGGAAGAACATCAGAACTGCCAGAGAAAACCACTGCACAGATGCAGTGCCATGATTTGAAAAAATAACAAATAAAACTGTAATTAATAAATGAAATTCAAGCAGTCGTCTATCTTCTCCCATCCAACTCACCTATTCTAATTCAGTAACACAGGAAACTTAAAGCAGTCGTTTAAAAAATATATTTGCTGACCATGTTTTTATTTTTTCCTTGTAAAGTACTTTGTACAGAGGTACTATATGAATAAAGACTGATGTGGTTTAAAAAGAATTCTACATTAATTTTCACATGCAGGCCTAGTGTATACAATAGAGATTAGATAGATAGATAGATAGATAGATAGATAGATAGATAGATAGATAGATAGATAGATAGATAGATAGATAGATAGATAGATAGATAGATAGATAGATAGATAGATAGATAGATAGATAGATAGATACTTTATTAATCACCAAATAAACAATGCATTTCTCAAGAAACTAAAGCATTTTTCATTAAATACAAATAAGTAGATTAAAAGGTGAATCAGACAGATCTATAAAGAAAGTAAAATTCTAAATATGACCATGATGGTAATCCACTACTCATACCATACAAATGCTCAAATATAATAATTAAAATGCTCTGTAAAGGATTTATGAAACCTTCACTGTTTTCAGTGCATTTTCCCAGCTTTCTCTATTTAACTTGTCACATTTCTTGCTAATGACACTTCGCTTACTAAACTAAAACAGAGCAAGCTGGATTATCAGAAGCTTGTGTTTTGTTTTGTACCTGAACACGACTGAGCTTCATTGGCCTTTCAAAGTGGTATTTTCTCTTTCTAGTAGGCCAACTCCATCACCCTGATTTTTTATTGCTTGCAGGCTTTGTGTAGTAAAGCTGACACTGTAAGGAAGTTGTGATTGATGCCTCCTCTGGAAACTGCACTAATAGTAAGAAATTTAAATTCTTCTATCAGTCCTCTCCCCACCTCTGTCTGCACCAGGATGTCCCCGGAAAAGGACCAGAGCTTCCTGGTTAATGTTCACCCGAGTCCAAGGAATTTGCTTAAAATGTCATACAGTGGGGCATCCATCAACTTGTCGGAAGTGTTTCATTGCTTCTCTTTGCAATGCCTTCTTGTTAATTGCTTCGGCTAATTAATTCTAAATGCAAGAAGTATGTATAAGCAGTTTATTGACTATGAAATGTGCTTTGTAAAATAATTATTAACTACTTTGTACCTGTGTAAACTGTAATTTTGGGTTGTTTGTAATTCAATCTTTTCACAACACCTTTCTTCTGAGGTTATTATAGCAAGAGCTGAAATCTTCTTCATACAATTTCAATACTACAGATTTTGAATTGAGTTTAAAGAAAGGCAACCCAAGCTATATACATGTATATATAGACATCAAATACACGTGTAGCACATGCCATAAAGAATTTCAGTAGTTCTTCCAATATCAGTTCAATCAATAAATCTTTCCTATTAAGCATCATCCCAATGCATTTTACATACTATGCCTTATACAGTAACTCAATATAAGACCAGTAAGGCTTGGTGAGTTTTTGGATGCCACAAACTAAACCTTTAAGATTCAATTACAACTGTCTGGCTTGAAATCTTCTCTGTTGAATCATTTTCATTTGTTTGGAGGACAGCCTGTTAATAATGAATTTCTGAATTATTCAGTAATCACAAGAAAATATGTCAAATGATAAGGAGACATTGGATATTTTGAGCAGGTACAATCAAATGCAAGTAGCGTTGTTGAGTGAGAATGTACATAACAGCCCATGCAATATACATATATATGGTATCTTCCATTAATACAAGGACACAAATGTCAAAATAACATTCTTGTTTTATACAGTGCTTTCAGAATGTGCACATTTTTTTTCATTTTGCTGTGTTGCAGCCATTTCCACATCAAACAATACTCAATACCCGAGAATAACAAAGCAAAAACAGGATTTTAGAAATTTTTGCAAATTCATTAAAAATATAAAGTCAAATATCCTTTTGACACTTGACAAGTATTTAGACCCTTTACTATAACACTTGAAATTTCGTCGAGGTGCATCCCATTATATTGATCATCACTGAGATGTTTCTATTCCTAGTTTGGGGTCAACATGTGGTCAGTTTAATGGATTGGACATGATTAGGAAAGGCAGACACCTGCCTCTAGAAGTCCCACAGCTGACAATTTGTATTAATTTGAAAACCAAGCCATGAGGTTGAAAAATTATGTTGAGACACAGAGCTGTGGAAGGCTACAAAAACAATTGCATCATTAAGGGTTCACAAGAGCACAGTTTTGTATTCATAATTCTTAATTGGAGAAGTCCACTACTCCTCCTGGAGCTGGTCACCTGGCCAAACTGACCAATTGTAGAAGAAGCACCATGTTAGGAGTGGTGTCTGAGACCCGATAATTACTCTGGTTGAGCTCTAGATAGCCTGTGTGAAGACAGAAGAAACGTCCCAGAGATCATACATCACAGCAACACTTCACCAATTTGGGCTTTATGACAAAGTGGCCAGACTCTCCTTAATAACAAACACAAGAAGACCCTCTTGGATTTTGCAAAATGGCATCTAAAGGACTTTCAGACTGTGAGAAACAATATTCTGTGGTCTAATGAAACCAAGATTGGCATCATGTCTGATGGAAACAAGGCACCGCTCATCAACATCATCAAAATGGACCTCAGAATGGCTCGAAGGTTCACATTCCTACAGTGCAGAGACCCTAAGCAAAAAGACAAGACAGGTGTGACTTAGGCACAACTCTGGCAATGTTCTTGAGTGGCCCAGCCAGAGCACCGACCTCAACCCAATCAAACGTCTCGGTCTTCATCCAGTTTGACAGAGCTTGAGAAGATATGCAGAGAAGAATGGTAAAAAAATCCCTAAATCCAGGTGTCCAAAGCTTGTCACGTCATAGTCAAGAAGACTCCAGGCTGGAGTTGCTGTCAAAGGTGCTCCAACTAAGTACTGAATTGTCAGTGCCTTGTTACTTCTGAATGAATGGCTTGAGATTCCCCAACGAATCCTGTCATACAGAACAGAATTAAGAGTTCCTTCAAAGATGACGTTATCTACATTCTAACATATCAAAACATTCACAAAACCCCAAAACTATCACCAAGATAGAAGTGACTGCTGGTTTATGATCTAACAAATGAAAAGGGGGCAAAATAAACCTGGGAAACGTGATTAGCAAATAAGTAAAGCACACAGAGCAGGATGAGCAAACAGAGAAACAAAAAAGCAACAAAGAATCAAAACAGCAAATGACCACTGCTGCCTCTCCAGCCCTTCCTGCTGTACTGAACTAAACTGGATTCAAGGCCCCTGGGTGACTTACCTCATTATAAGATAACTGGTCATACTTTTAACAACACAATTCACTTTTGATTTCAGCACGAGACTTGATCAGTGTCCCTATTGATCATTTTAACTCGCAAATACTTAGTCATACAATAAATAAACATAACCACTATAATCACTGGCCGCTGTAGTAGCAGCACTATTTGGCAATTCAACACACTGCAAATCTTTGAACTGAAATTCTTTGTGGTGTGAGTCCACTGCAATGCAGCCTTTAAAACTGAAAAAAATTACACTATCAAAAAATTTTAGACCTTAAAAAAGCTTTAAAAACATTCAAAATAAGAGACTGATTGTGGCACCTATATGGTTTGAAGTCCCCATTTGCAAAATAGTGTGGCTCACTCACTTGCCTACCTTTACAGTTCCTCTTTGCTTGCACCATTTCTGTCTGACACTGCTTGATTCTCTCTTCTGCTTTTTCTCTGTCTTTGACTTTTTCTCTTTCTCACTCTCACTTTCTAAATTATTCAATTGGCTTTGGCTGGGACACTTCTGGCCTTCTCCCAGAATCACTGCTAGGTTCAGGTAGGAGTTGTACAGCTGCTCCACACTAGAGGTTTCCCTTTCCATTGCTGAGCGTTATGTTTTGAAGGTTCATGGGAAGTTTAAGTGTTGGTTCACTAAGAAGTGAAAGAAAGGCTATAGTCTTGAGAATGGCTTGAGGAGAGAGGGGAGCATGTGATGGGGGGCATCACTTGGTGAGATGCCATATCATCAGACAAAAAGGAACTGAAATCCACATAGGAAGATTCAGAGAGGCAACAGGTTTGCTATTAGTTTGTGTATTTTTTGTACTTGTGTTCCTTGTGTTTATGGAGCTCTAGTGTGTGTTTAAAAGACATAATTGCAAATCAGTGCTTTTCCAATGTATGGAGAGATGCCACACTCTTTATTACAATATATGTTGTCACAGAAGGCCGTGGTCCTTGTCCAGCCAGGATGCCTCTTCACGGAGAAGACCAGGGGAGCAGTACCTCCCTCCATGGGTTGCAGTGATGCCTCGGACTCCTGCAGGGCTATATGGGAGTTGTTGTTATCTACAGCCCTGTTGGGATCCGGGGGTGCAGTCAGGGGGTGCTGCAACAGCTGCTGAGCCCCCTTGGGCAGGTTTTCTGCCACACCCGGAAGTGCTGCCGGAAGTAGGTCAATGAGCACCTGGAGCACTTCTGGGCACATTATAAAAGGAGCCAGCAGTCACCACTCCGGGAGCCACAGTCGGGAGGAGGAAGACGAAGAGTGCCTGTGTTTTGGGAACTGTGTTTGACTTGTGGGAACAAGGAAGGCGTTTCCTCGCCAAAATCTTGTGTGCTCTGAACCCATGTTCTACGCCTGTCTGTGTCAAGGCTGGCCTTTACATCAACTGTCACAATGTAAAATGTATGCCAGGGTTTACTGTATAAAGAAACTGTGATTTTAAGCATACTGTCATTTTTTACATGGCAGGCAGTTCAATGCAGATGTGATTGTTTCAATAAGGAGAGAGTATTAAGTTCTGTAGCAATAATTGGCATATATCTCAGAGACAATATCTTTTTTTTCACTCTTGCTCTCAGTAAAGCAACCCAACATATAGTCACTGTTTATAGAATGACAGCTCCATCCAATGATGACTTGGTAAACTTTCATTTAAGAAAACACACAGACACAACAGGGTCATGAAAGCTATTTGTGGGCTGTCACCACAATGAATAATTAGCTTCCTTTCAAGCCGTAGATTATCTCTTCATGTTGTCCATTGAGTCATTACAATGAGCTACCAATAAAGATGAATTATGTCTAATCGTTTCTGTTCTGTGTATCTGATTGATGCTTCAGATGGCTCCAATATTATAAGACAGAAAAATAAGCTTGACATTTACTGCAAACAGGGCTGACACATAAAACCATGAAAAAGGCACGTCCAAAGAGCTGAAAATAAAGTGCCTTTGGAGGTACATTATCAAAAAGGGAATGCCAATTAGACTGAATTAGCACAGTACGATGCAAAGCCTTGTCACTGAAGAATTACTTGGAGTCTTTTAATTAGACACCTGAAGGAGGTCCCTGGGATTTTTCTTTTGACACTTTATTAAAAGAGATATTGACACAAAATGCCTCTGAGTTTCTGCCAAAAGACAAGACAAAAGGGTTTTCCAGATATTGATTTGTGTCTGAAAGCAGCCAACATTAAGGCCTAGGTGGCAGGACTTTGAGTGATGGCTCCAAAACAGGCCTTGGCTCAGCTGAGGTGACTGCAAACAATGATTCACACCTCACACTTTCCAATACACTTAGCACAACATTAATCGATCATAGTTCAGTTAAGCTTTGCTTTGAAACAAATTGAAAATATGAGTATTTATATATATTCTACTTTACTGTTTCCACATCAAATTATGGAGGCCTTTAATAAAATATCTGACAATAATGACCCTATAAATCTATGAACTATGCCTATTTAGTCAACTCTGATTTGCAATGGAAGGTCCTAGTGCAATGGCTTAGGGTCGCAGCAGGAGCCTTATTAGTGAAGTGTAGCTCTGTCAAAATAGCAATTGCAATGTAAAATAGAGGAACAAACAAATTGGACTAAAATAATTTTAAAACAAGTGCCACTGTAACTAAGGAGGCTGTGGATGTTTGTTTCTGGTTGGACGGTACAGCTATTACAGGTTAGCCATGTGATGTGAAGAGAAATTTACAAATAAAAGACAATGACCTACCCAACTGAAAAGATTCATGCTTCATAAAAAGAATAGAGAAAGCCAAAGGGTAGGGCGAACCTCACATGCTGTATATTGGAAAGAGATGGAGCCTGGTGTGGACAAAAGAGTGAAATGGATGGAGCCAGAAGAGGTGCATAAGGAGTCACATTTTGTAAATAGAGCTGTTTATGTGGCATTGGACATGTGGGCAATACCAGCTTCTGTAGGCAATTATATGAGAATGTCATTCCAAGTGTTAGCTAGCAGTGATAGAATATGTTGATTTCCTGATTTCTCCAAGTTGTGACATAATGCTGACCTCTAGCCTCATTCTTTAAACAAAATGTAAACAAGTAATATTAATATTCAGTTCAGTCAGATATGGCATTTTTGTGTAAATTTAGCAAGAAACTAAAAGTGACCCGGCGTTTGCCCCAAAGCTCCAAACAAAAATGTATGTTAAAAGGAAGGTGTAATAATCTGCCTTCATAGAGCGCCAGAGAATTACTTTTTACCATATATACTCACATATAAGTCGGGTGTTGAAACCCGAAAAATCGATCATAAAATCAGACCCCAACTTAAACGCCCATTCAAAAATGTAACACTTATTATTTTTTTTTTTTTTACATCTTCTTGCCTCCTCCAATCTCACATCAGTTTCTCAGATGCATTGAATTTTGTTGCAGCTGTGCAGTTACCAATTTTTTTCACTACTTCAACGACGTTTAATTTTAAACCAGCTTCATATTTTCTTCTGATCGAACGCTCCATCATAGATAAGGGATGCTCTTACGATAAAGGTGTCTGAGGGTGTGAGATACAAAAAACACAAAACAGTGCAAACGTCGCTTCAGAATAGTTTGGGTATTACCGTATGGTCACGTAGGCACAATAGAGAGAGAGAGGTTAGGAGCACATGCTGATACAGCACATTGCTGCACCCACATAGAAAAAAAGGCAGTGTGCGCCATGGTTACTCTCTCAGGTGGCCGTTAGCATATCATAATCTCTTGGACCAATAGCAGTTTTCTGCATTCGACTTATATGACTGACATTATAAAATACTAGAGATTAAACGGTAAAATCAAGTCATGACTTATCTGCGAGAGAACTTATCCGCGAGTATATACGGTAATTAAGAAGATGAAATGTGGGTCAGAAACTGAGTGAAGTTCAAAGCCAATAAGACAATCCTATCCTTTACCAAATCCAAATACAGAAACTAAATAGCAAAGTCAATAAGGAGAAGCAAGAACTCTGGAAAACAATTCAAATGATCAAACTGACACACAAAACACATAAAGGATTGTTATCTCATATAATATGGCAATTCATGGGTTAACATTTATACAGTCACACTGATGACATCACAAATTACACATTCCCGATGATTTATGGGAAATATTGCTATAGCAGTAGATCACATTGATAGCCCCAAAATGGTGTTGAATATAAGGCTAAAATATTAACAGCTTCCAAAGTGACCCTTCTGATGAAAAAACAAACATCAAAATTGAATTCTTTGGGTTGAAAAAAAAGCATGAATGACATAAACATACTTTATTTTAAACACTTACAGAAAGCCCATGAAAAATCAAGCAGAAATGTCCATTACAACACAACAAAATAAACACAGCTTCAGAGTCCGCCATAACTATAAAAAGAAGAAGAAAGGATCTTGAAAAGCCCAAATGAAAGTGACCATCAGTTAACATAATCTGAATGTCATCAAAATGGGGGAGGAAACAGAAGCGCCTGGGGAAAAACAATGCAGACACGAGAGACTTTATCAGGCCGAGACTTCAACTCAGCCTGCTGCAACAAAGCTAAGAACTATGTGGCCTGCAGATTTAATTTACCCATAATCCTTAAGTGTAGTGGCTTGACTTAACTTTGCTATTTTGCAATTGTTTCTTAAATACTTAATAACAATTGGCTGAGGCACTCAGTGTAGCTAGCCAATCATGTTAAGTTTTCTTTAATATATATATATATATTATTTCAATTAAAATAATGTTAACATTCATAATATTTATTTAATAATCAAATTATATCATTAGACACCTATGTGTTACTTGTATTTATTCTTTTAAACGAAACATGTCTCTCAAAGGCAGAAATAGTACAAAAGTAGGAAACTACCTGATGATAAGGGTCAGTAAAAACGAGGGCAGATAGCCACTATAACTTTACCAAAAACATTGATATCAAAGAATTCCTGAATAATTAATATAATCATTCAAATTCAAAATCCAAGAAATTTACCTTTTACTTTGGTTTTGACTGTCATTTTGACTGATGTTTTCCAGCTAATAATATTTTATTACTAATTAAATCTTGTCTGCTGTCATAGAGCTACACTGTTACTTGACTGATGCCTTTATCTAAGGCAATGTACAGCATTTGAGACCCAGTTGGCTGCATTTTGTTTCCGGTGAAATGACTTCCTCAGGGTCACACAGTGTCAGTAGCAGGACTTGAACCTACAACCTCAGGGTTTGATGTCCAAAGTCTTAATCACTACACCACATCACAGATCCCCATTCAGTTGAACATCTCCTCATTTTATTATGTAAGGGAAAAATGCAGAGTAGTCCAGTCCTAGTCTTTGTGTTAGTGTTAGTTATACTAGTGACCAGGTTCAGTGTTCTGAAATGCACAATGAAAAGGTTGATCCACATGCAGCACTTCTCTATTCCTCAACATCATCAAAATAATAACAACAACCACAACAAAAAGCAAAACACACATAATAATTTCATATTAAGTCCATATTAAATAATCATTCCACATTCATAATCAATACATGTCAGGTTATAAAGGGAAAACCCATTTAGAATTCAGCATGACGAATGTCACAGCAGTGGATATGACGCTCTGTCTCTCTCTCTCTGACCTCTGGCTGTTATCTTTTCCATTTGCTGTTTAAGTGTGCAAACGTTTGGATGGTGGGAGTACACAGTATGTCCAGGGTCCAGTAGCTTTGGGAGTCTCATTTCAGGAATTGTGATATGATTTTGTTGAATACATTTTCCCTGGATTTATAAAATATTTATTGAGGCTCTTTTATGTTTTTTAGGGGGTGTTGTTGAAACACTTCAAGCCTTATGGAATTAATTACTAATGGATTTGTTATATCTGGAATAAAGTTAATTTTGCCTAACATTATTTTCAGTGTTTACCACATTTTGTTTTCTCTGCAGGCACAGCCGTGTTGTGGTTCTCATACCATGACGCAACGACCCGTTGGTAAAGTGTGTGTCTCATGGTACTTGGTTGTCCTGTTACAGGCACGATGTGTCATAACCCAGCACTGCGTGCAATCGGCATCTAAAATTGCATTTACACTTTAAAAACGTAAATGGTGCTTTGGTGTGATTTTTGCCAAGCACTCTTAGAAACTGCAATCTTATTTTTGATCATGATTCTGATTTGGGTACTGTCCTTCAGTTACCAGTATCCTGGTCAATTTCAGCACTGACCCCGTGTGCTTTTGGACTTTTTTGATCTGCTGATCCTTTTTCTCCTCTTTATTTCTTGCCTCTCCGTTTAAGCCATAACAGTCAAGATGTGGTATTCATACATTTTAATATAATATTATTTTAGTACAATAAGTCAATCAGTGTTTAATAAGGAGCTAGAAATTTCTGGAGACAAAGAATATTCTTGGCATTTCTACTGGCAGAGCTAAAGGAATACTTTTCTTACAGACTGATAAGGCACAATCCACTCTCTATATATATAAAATCCTAAGCCTAAAAGTACAATGATTTTGTGCAATGATTTTATGTGACTTTTTATGTGACTTTGACACGCTTTAAATCACGATTATTTTTAAACCTACATATATACTGTATGTTTGTATCATTCTTTTCAGAATTTATCAAACTTTAATGTGATGTTGTTAGATTTCAGATTCTTATTCCGTTTTTAAATTATAAACTAAAAAACATCAAGAACTCACGTTCCACAAGATGAGACTTTGTGCCAAAAGATTTAACTACGCCTGAAATAAAAGACAAAGAGTAGGACAGCAGTTGTACAGGCTTTTAAATGTTCGAAGCGCCATGCGAGATGGAATCCAGCAGCTGATTGAGCAAAGAGGAGGTAAAAAAAACTGTATTTATTTCCCGTTGTAACACCGTTTAAGAGGGGGGGTTTCAGAGGAGCGACCGAGTCTCCTTGGGGTGCGTTCAGCGAGCAGAGGGGACACTCCCTAGTAGTACATAAAATTGTACATAGAATGTATAACATATAAAACATATAAAAAGGAAAAGCATGGAGTGTAACAGTTTAATAATAGTAATAATTAGAAATAAAATGTATATATCATATGAAACAATAAAATTTTACAAGCAGGTTATGTATAGTACATGTGCAAAGTTTATTAAATAAACTAACCACAGAAATGTATTTAATGTTGATTGAAGTTTATTGCTGCCAACAGTAACTCAAAAAAAAATTGACCCATGTTTTGACAGCATTACAGATTTATGTCAGTAGGATTAACAGTAACCAACTCCCTGAATCGTCGAGTGAAATAATGTTCCACCAACACAACAAAGTTTGAATCATCAAAAGGTCTAAAAGAACCAAAGGTCAATAAAAATGAACATCCATTCTTACCTAGGGCTTTATTTGAAAAGTACATGGTGTGATAATTAAAATAATCTTGGGGAGTCTTCCCTTTTCAGGGGGGCTTTGGTGCTTATCTCTATCACTGATTTTTCATTCTGTGTTGCCTGATGAAAGCGCTCCATTTTTTTCTGAGAAATGTTACAGAGTGTTAATATAATTCTAAAACAAAGTGTTAAAATGGTCCATTTGTCAGAGGTCAAGAAGACGTGCCACAGTCACATTTGACAACTGGAATGCATTATGAATAAGTTAACCATTAGTAGGGGAAATATTGTCAATTGGGATTAATGTACACAAGATATCAAATTGAAGTAAAATGAAATTACAGCCGTTGTTGCAATTGCAATATAAATAATGCTGTCACTGACTGGAATGATGGCAAGTTTATGTGCCCTAACCAGGCAGAAAATACGAAGAACAAACAGACCCTTTTTGAGAAGCAAGGGGCTTCATTGGAATTGCCAGCTGAACTGAGACCAGTTGCAGTCGTGTGTCTGTGTTCAAGCAGTTTCAAATATTGGACTGTATGGCATTGGCACAGCATGACAAAATTTTCTCAAACATTCCCTTTTTTCGCTTGCCTCTTAAGCTGGTTTGCTTTTAATTATTCCCTTTTTTTTTCTTTCAAAAATGCAATAACTGAAATAAAGCCATAATGATCCAAAATTGAATAATGAGAAATCTCGGGTGTAGAATTTTCAACTTTAATGAAGGTTTGCTTGCATCATCTGATCATTCGCCAATTAAAAAAAGCTAAAAATGATTTTGCCCGCTGTATTGTATTTCTCCAATAGCTTAATTTACATTGTTTGCATCCTGCCTCCTCTCAAGTGGCTGAAAATTCGATAAATATCCAGATTCTTGCTCCTGCTGTTTGGCAGCAGGTGCACTGTGTAATTACAGACTCTCTTTATGAGGTAGGGATCTCAAAAGCAAAAAAAAAAAAAGTTTTTTTTTTAATAAGTGTTCAGGTTTACTAGTTTACATTAAATACGCCGGCGTAGGAAGAGAACTTAATCGGACTTGGAATGAAGAACCATCTCTGTGGAAACTGCACTTTTACAGGTGCCTTCTTTTTAAACAATGTGGTCTTTGTGAAAACTGTAACTTTTTTCAGATGAACATTCCAATACTGTAAATTGTTTTTGAAAGATAAAAGAGCAAGTGAAGGAGCAGCTAAGGGTGAAATCGGCGCACGCTTCTTTCCATCTATTTTCTGAACCTGTTTCTTCCCAGTTCAGGGTAATTGAGAGCTTTAAATCATTTCAGAAACAACAGAACAAGACAGTTACCCAAATGTCCAAACTCATTCTTATCGTCAACATTTTAAGAAGCCTAGCAATCAAATGCTTGAAATGGGTGTTCTGTAAAGTTAAATGCAATGTCAGTTGCAGGGGTCGTGCTGACAGTTCCTGGAGAATTAACTTAATTCCTTGTTTGGCTATTGCCTGTATGGGGTTTCCATGTTCTCCCCAGGTCTGGGTGGGTTTTCCTCCCACTTCCCAATGATGTGCTAGTTAGTTTGACTAGAAAGTTTAAATTGGCCTGACATCAATGAATGCGTCCTGCAATAGACTGGCACCCTGTATAGGTTTTGTTCCTGTCTTGTGTTCCTGGAACAGACCACTAAACACAAATGGACTATACAGATAATAAATGAGATGGATGATAGGCAAACCTTGTGACTTTTTATCCTCTTTCATACAATGGAGTGGATTACTTGAAAAGATTGCTAAAAAAATTACCTAACACGGAATGGTTAATTTCGGAAGATTTGCTTTTCAATGTCAATTTAAATGTATAAAATGATTACATGTTAACCAAACACGAGTAATTTTTCCAGAATAAAATGAAAACTTGACAAAACACAGCATGTACACCCAGTGCAAATTCATATCACGTTCACAGCTAAATTGTGCAGTCCAAGAAAAGGTCAAATTCAAAGGTCAAACTCAAGCCATTCTTTCTTTGCTCTGCCAAATGTTGTAAAGGGCGGGTGTCTCAGATGTGTGTAAAAGAAAAACGGCAAAACTATATAAGTTCCTAGAGCTACTCACAACCATTCTTTGAATTTCACCTATATTTAGGTCTGCTTGTTGTTACATTCTGAAATTCTAACAGGTAACTGTATATTCTTTAGGCATGGAATTTTTCTTACAGTGGAATTCACAGTGAGCGTAACTTAAAAGCAAATTAAAGTACAAAATCTTAGACATTAGATTTACTTTTGTTTGTTTTTGTTCTAAAGGTGGAATAGTCTTTAAGTTATTAATAAGCATTTTCAGTAATAATGTGCTGTGAATACAATATTTATTAAATATTAATCCATGTATCCATCCATCGTTTTAATTGTCCACTGCACAATAGTGAGGTACTAAAGCAGCATTGGGCCTTAAGGCAGCAATCACATCAGGACGCCATACATATCATTCACAACCAGTCATCACGAACCAGTTAAGAGACACCAAAGATCTATAGGAGAAATACTGGGATGGCCGAAGAAAATCTGCATTCACATGTGGAAAATGAGCACCATGTCATGCATACTAGGTATCATTTTCACATGCTATAAAAGAAATGTTCCATTTTCATTTAAATGAACGGCTGATTATTTTATTGTAATCACTGTACTGCCTTTGACATATAAATAGCACAAATAGACATAACTAACAATATACAATATATTGCTTTAGCATCATAATTAAATACTTTGATTTAGCTGTTAAGAAGTTTCTGTAATTGCTGCTTAAATTAGAGCTTAATTACTAGTAAAAGAGGGAATTTAAATTATGTGCCTTTTATTACTTTAATTGCAAGGAGTAAAATCCATCTGAATGCAATATTACTAGTCGGGGAGCATCCCCACAACCTCACAAGAAAAACTAAATTTGAAATAAATTCCTCACTGATCAGATACATGTCAAGATTTCTTTTAATTCTTTATTCTGGCCAAAAACACAACATTTGCATAGGAATAATAGGGCTGAGTGTGTTAAAAAAGTCACGCAATATCTTATAATTAATTGCATCAAACAGATTTTAAATAGGTTGACTTAATTCGATCTGAAACCACACAAGCCTTGTCTGTGTTCTGTCCAGAGTCTCTTCGGCTCATTCACATGAGCCTTCACATGTCCTAATGACAGGATGTACACCTTTTACTTGGTGATCCAGTGCCAGCTGGATTTTGGTGTCAGTGCTAAACATGGGGCTTTGGCATACAACACCATGTCAAAACATTTCAGAGGAAATATGCACACATATAAAATCAGAAGGTGTATGGATGTGTGGCTTAAAGAAAAAATTCAGTATTTTTCACGTCTGTTATTTCTTTACAGTTAAAGTATATATTTGTTTATCACATTAAACTGCATTCTTAAGCATATTTCATACATTAAAAAAATAACTAGCCCACCCTTGCATTTTGTACTGGAGCTAATGGATACTGGAGTCCATTTGTAAAGAAAAGCTTTAAAACTTACTGAATACATCCATCCACTTTGAAGTAGCAAAGGTTTCAACTTTCTATTTCTGAAGTGTGTTTGTGACAATAAATGGATAAAAAATAATACATTCTTGGTACTATTTCCTCAAGGTAAGCTTATGTTTCTTGCTTGTTTCTCTGCTTGCAGCAGACATCATGGGTAGAGTCCAATATTTTCTTTGTTGTTATATCCTAAAGCCTACAGAGCAATGCACACAGCAAGTGACAGCATAGTGAAAACAAAACACTAAATATGAGCTGAACTGGTTACTCTGCATTGTTTTTTGGTTTTTTTTTTTGTAATAAAAGCCTTAGATTTTTGAATGAGCCATGGCGTGTCTTGTGCAGACATGATCATAAATTGAAAAAGGCAGGGTGCACAATAGAGCAAATTGAAGAGCCACAAACCAATTAACAAATTTTTTAATACATGAAGAGTTGCTCTTGCTGAGGATATGGTAATAAAAGAATTAAGCACAATGTTTTTGAGTGATTAAATTCACTGGTGCTGATCCTAATCAATCCATAAATCACAACAGAATCATACAAGCTTCATGTAGAACTGGGTGAGGCAGGAATGAAAGCTCTGCGCAACCAAACTGCCTGTGTTCAAACATCTGTACTGAGCTCACTAAAATTCAGCCTGATTAAGCCTAGGTGAAATGGGCTAAACTGACACACATGTGTGTGTGCGTTTGTGAGTTCACTCTATGATGGACTGGCACCTTGTGCAGGTGTTTTTCCTGCCTTGAACCCTATGATTGCTAGAATAGGTACCAGCTCTCCCGCGACCTTGCTCAGGACAAAGTGGGTTTGGAAAATGGATGGATGAATTATTGTGCCAATAGCAAAGAAAATTATACGAATGGATTAATCGATGTAAGACACTTAGGATAACAATCATGATGTTGTTGTTATTATTATTATTATGTAAAAAATAATGAACTTTTTTATAAAGACTTGGGTAAAAAATTAAATGGATTCTTTGTGTTTGAAAAACCACTAAAAACACACCCAGAGGACCATGATCACTTTAGACAAGTACACAAAAATGTACTAGTCATAATAGCCTGACCAGGAACTCACTGAGTTTGCCTTACAAAATAGGCCTCACCCCAGGCAGTCTCATCCCAAACTCTGGAGACAGGCTTTGTTCTGCCAAGGCCCCAACAAATGGGGAACAGGTTTTTAAAGTTAAAAAATGTCAGAATGTCTGAAATGTATCAAAATACCTTTCAAGGGAGAGAAAACCATATGAATCTCTTGCCTAAAGGGCAAGGCCAATCAAAAATCTTTATAAATAATTTATATTAAACAAAAAAAGAACAAAAATATTAAAACCAAGAAAAATTAAGGTAAAAATAGAAAAAAAGGAGGCAAAGGGGGTATGCAACCCAACCTCCAGTCTGTTCAACAATATCAAAATCCAAAACCAGTAGAAAAAATTTTCAAAAAACAGGACATCCAATAATATTCACAACAACTCTGTACTTCATAAACTTCAATGTCAGTCTAGAGGACTGGAGTCTCTACATCAAATAAATAGGCTGATCAACATGGTGGACATACCCCCTTACTGTATATTCTATTTTCAGGGACCATGCCACATAACTAAACATATATACATTAATACAAAAATAAACATAATATACACTTAACAAATAATTAATACACAAAATAATATTCAGAACATAGCATACAAGAGGACCAAACACATTACCAAAAACAAAATGCACAAAATTATATTTAACAAAAAACAAAAAAAAATTAAACTAAAGAAAACTTTACTTGAGCCAGGGACAAAACCCTGGCTAAGCCATAAGGATAATATGGTGGGCAAAGCCATGTGAAATATCTTGTGGTATCACAGTGACCATCTTCTTCTCTTTGGTATAGGAGACCTATAAGTGTGCTGAGTTTGTTAACCTTTCTGATTCTTTTGAGATATTCCAGTTTCTCTCAGTTTCATTTTAATGTAGTTTGCTACTTGTATTCTAATATTTTCTTTGCATTTCACATTTGCATGCTCTATTTCCACATGATTGTTTTCTTGTCTCCTTTCTCGTTTATGTCTTGATTTGAATTTAGTTTAGTTGTCCAAATAGGATGCTAGTGACAAACCCAAACCCTTGTAGATTATACAAAAGACACCAACAGGGCCATACACATTGTCTTTGTCCCATTTTGCTATTAAAACCCATTTGGCTCATGGCACTTCTGTGCCCCCTAGAAAAGAATAATTTTTTGTAATGTATTTAAATGCAGATGAGTTATGGGTTATGAGGCATAGAACATAAAAATTTGAAAAAACAGAGCAGATTGTTTACTTTTTTGAGCTTGTGTATTTAGCTAATGGTTATGTTATCCTGATATCTCATCTAGACACTTCACTGCGAGGTAGAAAAAATAAGCCAAAATGGTGTTGGACTGGGAGGTAAGAGAACATGAGGTTCAAATGGCATCGCCCAACATATCATTGTTATGGTTCAGCCAGGATTTTGCCCCTGACTCAAGTAAAGATTTCTTTAGTTTAAAATTGTTTGTTGTTTATTAAATATAGTTTTTTGGTCAAAAAACAATGCATTGTCAAAAGACAAAAATAGCATCCACCAAAGCTCAATATGTAAATCAAATATTAAACTCAAGAATTAAACACACAAAAAGTCACAACTTCATTTGAAAAAGATACCGTGCTAAAAGTTATACTGTACATTAACATTCAGAAACCAGGACAATGTTGATAACACGTCTCCATCTTAAATAGAGGCAGCCTGATGATGCCACACATCACAACTTCCAGCGAGTGTGCACTGTGGCCAGCAACAACATTGCTGTGCTTTGCAGAAGATCAGAGAAAATGTTGTCAACCACAAGTAAAAACAAAATACAAAATGGCATTGAGAAAACTAAATAACATGACATTGAAATTTAATAACAACTAGTAAATGAGTTTAAGTTTGCTAAATATGTGCAGAAATCAATTCTGTGCATCATAAAACTCCAACAGGGTGCCAGTCCATAATAGGGCACAGTGATGTATAAACTCATAACCACTCATGCACTGATGGTTTTATGTTAAAATATTAAAATAATTTTTTACATTTTAAGAATTATAGAATTAAGCAGAGATGGTAAATACTACAAGACTGCTTACTACAGCTACTTCCTAACTCTTGACTGCTGTTTATGTAAAATACATCATCAGAAGCAAACATTTGTGCATTAACGGAGGCCAATGCAGCAGAACGGCACTCAATTAAAATGATATTAGCAGCTGAGAGTTTCTTTTGTTTAATTTACTCCTACTTTGATGTAAAAACATTAGTGATATTTTTTTTAATAGGGCCTCATAATGTGTGTGACACCTACTCATCTGCTACCAAATTAAATACTTTAGTGGCTAAATAGCACCTTATTTACACCCACCGATCTGTAATATCATTAAAAATACTTTAGGGCAGATATTGTTACCAATCAATTTTATTCAAAAGAAATGTGAGCTCACAGGCATCATTATAAAAAACCACAAAAGAGGAGGGGAGGGGCGCTTAATGAAATCATACAAGGAAATAACTGGGCATGTGTCTAACGAGGATTCTGTAATTGTCTGCCTTATTAAAAGTCAACCAAAAGTGCACTTTTTTTAAGCCTCGACACTTTGACTTGCTCAAGTTCTTCAAAGAAAGGTCACTTGTGGACACGTGAGGGCATTGATCTGGTTAACTTTGTCAAGTTTCATGTTTATACACACAGTGAGCGAGATGAATTGCTCTCCTGAAGTCAGCATAATAGTCATATGACAAGTACAAATTAGTTCAAGATAAATACCTGTGTTATACTGATTTTTTTTTTGTTGTTTTTATAGAATTGGATGTGGATATATTGCCTCCTTGGGTGATCCATTTATGTTGTCAGCTGGACGGCTAGAGTCCTGACATCAGTTTGTATGGTTTCTACTATACTGTATATCTTCTAGAAGACAGCTTACATCAATCCAAAGTTCTTCAGACTTAGATGAGCAATTTGTGGCCAATGCAACTCTCACACAGACTCATACACATAGTAAAAAATTATGTATATACTGTGTGTGTATATATATACAGTGCATCCGGAAAGTATTCACAGCGCATCACTTTTTCCACATTTTGTTATGTTACAGCCTTATTCCAAAATGGATTAAATTTATTTTTTTCCTCAGAATTCTACACACAACACCCCTTAATGACAACGTGAAAAAAGTTTACTTGAGGTTTTTGCAAATTTATTAAAATTTAAAAAACTGAGAAATCCCATGTACATAAATATTCACAGCCTTTGCTCAATACTTTGTCGATGCACCTTTGGCAGCAATTACAGCCTCAAGTCTTTTTGAATTTGATGCCACAAGCTTGGCACACCTATCCTTGGCCAGTTTCGCCCTTTCCTCTTTGCAGCTCCTCTCAAGCTCCATCAGGTTGGATGGGAAGCGTCAGTGCACAGCCATTTTAAGATCTCTCCAGAGATGTTCAATCGGATTCAAGTCTGGGCTCTGGCTGGGCCACTCAAGGACATTCACAGAGTTGTCCTGAAGCCACTCCTTTGATATCTTGGCTGTGTGCTTAGGGTCGTTGTCCTGCTGAAAGATGAACCATCGCCCCAGTCTGAGGTCAAGAGCGCTCTGGAGCAGGTTTTCATCCAGGATGTCTCTGTACATTGCTGCAGTCATCTTTCCTTTTATCCTGACTAGTCTCCCAGTCCCTGCCGCTGAAAAACATCCCCACAACATGATGCTGCCACCACCATGCTTCACTGTAGGGATGGTATTGGTCTGGTGATAAGTGGTGCCTGGTTTCTTCCAAACGTGACGCCTGGCATTCACACCATTCACACATCAATTTTTGTCTCATCAGACCAGAGAATTTTCTTTCTCATGGTCTGAGAGTCCTTCAGGTGCCTTTTGGCAAACTCCAGGCGGGCTGCCATGTGCCTTTTACTAAGGAGTGACTTCCGTCTGGCTACTCTACCATACAGGCCTGATTGGTGGATTGCTGCAGAGATGGTTGTCCTTCTGGAAGGTTCTCCTCTCTCCACAGAGGACCTCTGGAGCTCTGACAGAGTGACCATCGGGTTCTTGGTCACCTCCCTGACTAAGGCCCTTCTCCCCCGATCGCTCAGTTTAGATGGCCGGCCAGCTCTAGGAAGAGTTCTGGTGGTTTCGAACTTCTTCCACGTACAGATGATGAAGGCCACTGTGCTCATTAGGACCTTCAAAGCAGCAAACATTTTTCTGTAACCTTCCCCAGATTTGTGCCTTGAGACAATCCTGTCTCGGAAGTCTACAAACAATTCCTTTGACTTCATGCTTGGTTTGTGCTCTGACATGAACTGTCAACTGTGGGACCTTATATAGACAGGTGTGTGCCTTTCCAAATCATGTCCAATCAACTGAATTTACCACAGGTGGACTCCAATTAAGCTGCAGAAACATCTCAAGGATGATCAGGGGAAACAGGATGCACCTGAGTTCAATTTTGAGCTTCATGTCAAAGGCTGTGAATACTTATGTACATGTGCTTTCTCAATTTTTTATTTTTAATAAATTTGCAAAAATCTTAAGTAAACTTTTTTCATGTTGTCATTATGGGGTGTTGTGTGTAGAATTCTGAGGAAAAAAATGAATTTAATCAATTTTGGAATAAGGCTGTAACATAACAAAATGTGGAAAAAGTGATGCACTGTGAATACTTTCCGGATGCACTGTATATGTGTATATATATATATATATATATATATATATATATATATATATATATATATATATATATATATATATATATATATATATATATATATATATATAATATGTCACACATACGCATCGTGTGAAAATGTGAAAACCCACCGGGGTGAGAAGAGGGCACCTCTACTAACATTCTCTTTCACTTCTCTCCCTGCAGCTCCAAGAAACCGTTCAGTTCCAGTTCACACAATACAGTATAAGAAACCTGGCTGCCCAGTAGGAAGTGTCTTTTGCACTAAACTGACGTGCCAGTCAGAGCTCCAGTGATCAACTTCTACAGCAAAGAGCCATGAATTTTGTTTGGACTTTTGTCATTAAATAGGACAATCCAGTTGGTGTCCCAACTTTTCCTTTGTTCAGCGACCTGTCATTCCTGCGCATGGCCACAATATATATTGTGAGTGATGTATTGGATGGATGTGTATCCAGGATGGAGGTTGGTTGCTGTCCAGAAAGGGAAACCACAATGGAAAGACAACAGGCGCCTGCTGCCCAAAGTTATATTCTCCCCCCATACAGATGGTGGCAGCATCCCACTGGTGAGACAGCCATAGGAATATCCACAGTGGAGGCTGGAAATTGTTGTACCATTGGATAACCCTGTTGGGGTTCTTCGGTGCCACCATGGGCAGCTACAGGGGATCATTACGACCTCTTTAGTAAAGTTCCACCTAACCTGGAAGTGCTTTCACTATACAATGCTGTGCTACCAGAAGTACTCCCAGGACTGGCCTAAGAGAAGCTGAATTTTCTGCAAGGGGAGTCAGAGTCAGGAGGAGTGAGGACGAGGCCTCGAGGATGGTGTGGAAGGAGGGAAAAGGTCTATTGTTATTATTGTGGAAAGCGGTGGAGGTAAAAAAAATTAAAAAGTTCTGTTTGAACCCAGGACTGTGTTGTGTAGTTGGGGGGTTTGGGGCACCACTACGCCCCATGGTGGTGACAATATTTATAGTAAAATAGGACACAAACAAAGATAAAGAGTTAGGGTACCACCTTGGTGACCACGTACAACTGGATGTGAAAAACAAAGAAAACATGCAGTAAATGTAGAGTAGCCTTTTCAAACTGGAGTTCTGAATAGGAACTGAAACTGATTTCTGGGTTATGAGTTCAAGTGGCAGGAAGGGGAGGGTCCAGAAGATGGACATGGAAGTGACATTAGAGATGGGGTGGCTTTCAGTCTTCTGTTCAGCAGAGGGAGGAGAAAAGCAAGGCATTAGTATACAGCACCACTCCCTGGTCCGGCCGGTAACTACCATAACCAAAGCACTTATGCTGTCTCCCATGTGCACATGCATGACTATCTGTATTTAAAATATATACTACTATGGGGGCAAACCCCCCTGGCGCCTTCAGCACCCAACCCCCAGTTGTGGCCAGTCTGCCGCTCGTATTGTGGAGAGGGGGGCTAAACGCACCCCAAGGAGACGTGGTTGTTCCTCCAAAACCCTCTCTTAAACGGTGATACAATGGGAAACAAATACATTTTTTTTTACCTCCAATTTGCTTGATCAGCTGCTGGCTTGTCTGCTGCTGCCGTAACGCGTGATCTGCATCTCGTGTGGCACTTTGAATATTTAAAAGCCAGTACAGCAGCTGTCCTACTCTTTGTCTTTTATTTCCAGCCCCGGGAGTGGTTAAATCTCTTGGCACTCTTGGTTAAGTCTTGTCTCACGGGATGTGAGTTCTTGATATTTTTTAGTTTAAAATTTAAAAACGGAATCTGAAAATCTAACAATATCACATTAAAGAATGATACCAAACATATATATATATATAGGTTTTAAAATAAGCATGACAAAAAACGTGACATAAAAACTTCACATAAAATCGATGCAGAAAATCATTGCACTTTTAGACTTAGGATTTTATATATAGAGAGTAGATATATACTTCATTGTTTGTTTAAAGCAGCATACTTTTTTATATTGGCCACTAACGCATAACAATTTATTTTGTAAAGCCGAAGATAAAAGTTAAAGCTCTATTACAGGCTAAACAACCTTTTGCCTTTTACTTTATTCCTGTTTATGTAATTAAGGGTGGAATGGCAGTTCCGTGGCTGACACTGCTGTCTCAGAGATAATGGGTTTGGCTGTTGGTTCAGTTTGTTGTGACTTTTCATGTTCTCCCCGTGTCTGTATGAGTTTTATCCCACTTTCCATACATATGTTGGTGTTGGGTTTATTAAGCCAGTATAAGTGAGTTTGAAAGTGCACTGAAAAAAGTGATATCCCGTCCAGAGTTGGCTTCTTTTTTGTGCCCTTTGCACCACACCATGTTGTGGCCAAGTAATGGGTGAAGAAGATGGGTGGCTTTATAAAAAGAATACATCAGTTCACATGCCTTTCCTATTTGTTTATTCATTCATTTATTCCAATACACTGCTGGAATCTCAGGTGCAAGACCAGAATTTGGCTATCTCAGTGCACCCTCATTTACCCACTCACGGTCACTGATTCTGGGCCGCTTTAGATTTGCTAACATGCACATGCCCAGGATAAGGAGTACCCAGAATAAATCCTTTGTGGCCATGTGCAGTTCACATAGATAGTGAAGGGGCTGGGATTCAAGCCCAGTACTATTGCATCTCAGTATAAATCTGTGCTCTTCAAAATTTGATATAACTAATTGTTACAGTACCTGTTCACATTTTCACGGTGATCTTCAGATCAAAGCAAGTACACCAGCGTCCCCCAGTTCCAAATATGAGCATTATTAAAATTACTGTTAACCCTGTGGGGAGGATTTGTTCTAAAAGATGACACCCACCATTCTCTGAGCTTTGTCTAGATTTGATCATATAGATGTGTCTCTCTTTTTTTTTTGGCTGCTCGCTAGCACAGTTTACGCCAGCTAACAAGATTTCCAAGTAAAATAATGAAATTAACATAGACTTAAGAGAAGTAGTTACAGTGTACAATATACTGTACTTTAGAAGAGTAAAATACGGCAAAAACATGTGAGGTGCGCATGCTGAAGCCGTTCACACAATGTGTTAATGCGTTGTGGCTTTACCATGTAGAAAGAAAAATCTGCTTGAAATCTCCCTCTCCTGTGGGTGTACAAGTTCCATGTCTTAGTGGCACACAATGGATGTTAGGTATGAACTGGAAATGCAAATCAGAAAGCAACATGAAATAAAACAAGATCATAGATGGTAGAGGAGATAAAAATAAATAAATGACACTTGGGGCTTAGTCTGACAGATCATTCATATTAATTCTGTCCTGTTGGCAGGGACAGGAGGCAAATTTGTGATTTCTAAACCAAGAAATGTGGATTAATCCTCTTTTTTTGGCAGAAGCTTTTTTTGTTATTTAAATTAACTTTTCGTTTAAGATGCTTTTTTTTTGTGAAATGCATTTTTTTTTATAGTTTTGTAATGTATATGGCTGTCAGTCATTTAAATAAGTAAACCTGGGTTTAGTAGATGGCTTCATAGTTCTGGTTCACAATTGGATTTGCTGCATTATAAAGGTGATTCACTGAATATGGAGAAAGGACAATAGTGCCACATTGTCTCTGCATTACATTGGTGTTCTGCATGACCAATCTGCCAAGGAGTGGACTGACTTCAGTTTACAGGCCAATCTTGGAACTTGAAATGCACTTTATGAAGATTTGGGTGTTTGATGTTGCTTGTCACTTTTTTCCTTTTTTTCACATGGGGTTGAACAGTGGTGCCGTTATTTAGAGTTTCCACATGGATTTTCCCCAGGCACTCCATGTTTTTGAATATCTTAAAGTTAAGTGGGCGAACTTAATTACCAAATATACATTGGTAAAGTATGAGAGAGTATATGTGTGCCCTAAAATAGACCAAAGACTGACTTGCAACCAGTGAAATCAGTGTATGCGCCAGCAACGAATACATGATCATTTCCACACTTTGAGCAAACAGACCTATTTATTGAACATTGTCTGAATATGTACTGATACTTATACCAGTGCCCAATCATACATTAACTACATGCCGGTAATATACCCAGAAGCCCCCAAGAGGCATAGCATTGTTCAAAAGTGCATATGAACAATGTGTGCCAGTTATGTTTTGTGACTCTTCCATGCCTATGTTACATCTCCTTTTACTTTTTTTCTGGGAGAAATTTTACAATCAGCTCTTAAATTATTGTCATGTGTGGATAATAATAAGCTGAATTTATAGAGCGCTTTTCACAAACCCAAAGTCGCTTTACATAGAGTAAAAAAAAAAATACACAGAAGACAAAAGTTCGTAGAAGAGGAAAGTTTTGAGTTGAGTGTTAAAGGTGGAGAATGAGGAGCAATCTCGGAGAGACTGAGGAAGAGAGTTCCAGAGTTGAGGGGGCTTAACACTGAAGGACCTGCCTCCCAAGGTGGAGAGTCTGGTGCGTGGGACAGTAAAGAGATTACTGCTCAAGGACCTGAGAGAGCAGCAAGGAGTGTAAGGAGCTAGGAGCTGAGTGAGGTAGAGGGGAGCAAGGTTATGTAGGGTTTTGAAGGTGAGAAGCAGAATCTTGAATTTAATCCTTCATGGGACCGGTAACCAGTGAAGCTGGGAGAGAACAGGGGAGATATGAGCAAAACGCTTTGTGTGGGTGAGAACTCTGGCTGCAGAGTTCTGAATATACTGTAGCTTCTGTATAGATTTTGCAGGGAGGTAAATGAAGAGGGAATTACAGTAATCAATACGAGACATTACGAAACAATGAACCAGAGTTTGAGTATCATTAAAGGAAAGAAATGGACAGAGGCAGGCAATGTTACGGAGATGACAGAATGAAATTTTGGAAAGAGCCCTAATGTGTAGCTCAAAGTTAAGTGATGAATCAAACAAACAATAATATGGTCTTTTCCCGTTCCAGATAAATGTCCACTTTATTGAAGAACAGCTTAAACACTGTGCAATTATGGTTCTGTAATGTCTTCATATCAAAGTTTGTGTTGAAGAAGGTGGATGCGATCCTTTTCTTAAGTTTCTAAGATAATGCAGTTGAGCTTTGGAAACTTGTCTTTTTAACTCCAGACTTATGTCATGTTTTATTTTAAAACAGATACCATGGCCTTCAACTTATTTTCATTTTCTAGCTTTATTTTCTAGTGTTTAGTTACTTAACATCTCAACACTCAAAAAGTAACATCAAGAATCAGATTAGTAAATTTAATTGATCACCCATCACAGTACATTTACTAGAAAATCCAGTCCTTTCCATGTGATAATGTGATCCTGTCTTGTGCTCGATATTACCAGGACAGGCTTTGGCCCCCCTAATTTACTCTTTCTTTGTATTGTCTTTTACTGATTGGGACTAAACCGACCTAACTACAATGACAGTAGGGGGCGCTGTCGCACCTCCAAACCCGCAGACAATACGCCAAAACACCAGGTAAAAAGTCCCAATAATGAATTTATTATTATGATAATGTGCACAAAGCACCTCCACCTCCACTATATACAATGATAAATCAATAATAAACAATAAACACTAATCAATACTCAAATCCTCCACTCCACCCAGCAGCTCTGTCACACTTCCTCCCAACTCCGGCTCAGTCTGCTGTATTTCCCACAGTCCTTTAAATAGTCCTTGACCCGGAAGTGCTTCTGTCCTTCAGTCCATGTGATGCTATAGCACTTCCGGGTCAGATAAAAACTCTTCTTTTTTCTTCAGCCCAGAAGTACTTCATTTCTTTCGTCCCCGTGACGAGGTAGTACTTCCGGGCTATAATAGAAACACTTGTGCCTCCCTGCAGCAGCCCCCATGGCATCCAGCAGGGCTGTGCAGCCAAACTCCATTGTCCATAATGCCCTGCGGGAATTCGGGGCACCTCTATGTTGCAGGGAGGACCCCCTCTAGCAGCCTGGGGTGTTGGCCAGGATAAACTGCCGGCCATCCCTCACACTACTTAAAGCCTCCAAATCCCTCACACCCTGATTCTTGTCTTTTTTGCTTATTATGAACTGCCTACATTCAGTTCATGGGGGAATTTCAGGATTTGCAGGAAAATGTTTCTTTTTGGAGTCAGCATGTGCTGATATGTGTGAAGTGACTGGAAATTATCCGTGGTTAATTTTTACTGATTTGTTACACTAAATAATGTAGGAAAAATCAAAAGGATTCAAACATAAGCCATCACTTTGAGGACATGTTTACATGTGTAGCGTGAGTGTTGTAAGCTGCTGTGGCAGGCAGAGAGATCTCAGGGCATTCACTCATGTTGGTAGTAAATGTACCGTAACTAAATCTGTGTTCAGAGAGGGTAGCGTTTAACTTTCTTGTGCCTGACTAGTGAGACTGCATGTAAACATCTTAGAGCCAAGTAAGAAATCCCAGTTAATACTGTTATCCTTGGACAATGTGTGCAAATGTTTGCCTCGTCAGTGGACATCTAGATGGTAGGTAGTGGAGCTCTGTGACAACGCTGTAGAGCTGAATCCCGCAGGCTCTCGGATGACAAGGAAATCCAGCTCTTAGGAGTTTGCTGCTTAACACTGGATACAAAAGTCTGTGGGAGACAAGAAGGAACACCAAAGCCTCTTCAATTGTTATCCAATCACTCGTTCACAGAAAGGTCTTCCTAGTGTTTGCAGCAATGAAAGCACAACCCACACACCATCAGCATTCATCCCTTCAGCTAAGAGGCTTGTTTTTCACAGTGAGTGAATTTCCTATTTGGCATCTTTGACTGTCAATTGTCTTTCAATCCTGAAAATATATCATAAAAAGGAAGGAAAAAATGTCTTCTGAGTTTCTTTTTTAAAAAACAAAACTAATTACTTGGCTGTCTCTGATAAAATCATAAGATATAATGAGCTTTTTGTGAGTACACCAAAAACTGTGAAAAAGACAAGCAAACATAAAAAAGAAACACAGAGTTAAGAAGCTACTAACTTTCTTTCTCTCAAACTGGAGAGACGATACACATAAATGCCCTTAGCAGTAGAATTCAACAAGCTACTTCACTAAATGTGTGTCGCAGAGTGTTTTCTGCCTGTCTCTGCAGTGTTTGCCTAAACTTTAATGTGTGCAATGTCTTTGTAAGTCACACAGTGAAGGGAGAATCCTGACCACTGTGACCATGGCATGTTGTCACTGTTCTCCAAATGAATCTCAAAGGCGTACAGAAAAAACTAATTGATGATCCTAAAACTGACCCAATGTGAGTGAGTCTACCTTGCTTTGGACTGGGGTCTTGTTAAGGGATGATCGCTACACGCAGTGCTATTAGGGAAATTCTACAGCTCCTCGTGATCTTAAAACCGGACCAGACACTTTCAGTAAATGAATATGGAAAAAGGCTATATTTCATTGTAAACATTTTTAATAATCTTGACTATGAAGGCTGCTGGAATAGGTTCTGGCTCCCGTGACCCCGAAATGGACAAAATGTTTGGGTGAGCATATTGCTTTCTATTAAGGCAGCAGTTTTTCATTAAGTGGTTTTATTTATTGGCTGCATACTGTATATAGTGCTTATGATTATTAGATCTGCACTAAGCATAGCTACTGTAGCCTGCTATGACATACTCCATACAGTATTATTACTGTTTTTATACATACATTAAAAAAATGTTATTTTTAATAACATGTTACTTCCTGCACTCAGCTTGGATTTAGTGTATGCATTATCTATTGTAACAGAACTTGAGTAAAAGCCACATTGACTTAAAGATATTTAAGAATGCTCTGATAGCACAAATGTATGAATTTGAGATATATGGCCCATAAAATATAAAGAACAAATGAATATTTAAAAACTGATGCAAAATATTTTTTAGTAAGACATCATCTCTTATTTTTAACATTTTTATTGCATTTGTTACAACACACATATTAAATAGTCTGTCCAAAACCACAATTTCGACTTCTTAAAATAACATGTTGGCTTTGTGCAGTCATTGCTTGCTAACTGCATACTTTCCTTTCTGTTGAATGAACCCCCCAACTATTGCTCTTTGTAGCTCAGTTGCATCATGGGGAAAAAAATCAAACCATTTAAAGTAGTCTTAGTATCCCTTTCAGGGTTTTATTTCAGGTCATCACCAGGTCCAGATAATATTTGCCCTTGGGTAAAGCGAGTACATATATAAACCCTTGATGCGTATTTTTAGAAAGTCACTGCGCATTTTGGAAATTCTGTAGGACTGGAAAGTGTCGAATATTATCCCATTATATAAAAAGGGTGATCAAGCGGATTTAAGCAATAATAGCCCAGTAAGCTTAATGTGCATCAGAGTTATATCAATGGAAGAATTATTAAGGAAAAAATTGAGCAACACAGGAAGAAGAACTGGGATGTTACTGAACAGTCAGCATGGTTTCAGACGAGGGAGGTTGTGTTTTACTAATATGCTGGAATTCTATGAGGAAGCAACAAAAGAATACTGTATGATCAAAGTGGATTATACAATATTATTTATCTTGACTTTCAGAAAGCATTTGATAAAGTGCCACATGAGAGTTTGGGCATCATGTTAAGGTTCAGGGTGTAGTGTGTAGATGGGTGCAAATTTGGCTCAGACACAGGAACTACAATCAGAAGTAGTGAGTGCCTTACTAAATCAACTAGTTCCTAATAAGCATACTACACCCCGAATTTGAAAAAAGAAAAAAAAAGCAAAAGGATGCAAAATTGCCAAGAGTGTGAAGCATCCCTGTAAAGAATAATAAAAAATAGTGAATATCAAGTGTTCCCAACCTCATTTTAAAGGTAAAATGATCACTCATTTAATGCATATGGTCTTGCCTTCCATCTGCCAATACAATGTCTTCTCTGAAAAAATAGGAGATCACCAACCAATCCAAAAACATTCCTTAGAAAGGAAATGGAAAGGCCGGTGAAGCTAAAATTATACCATTATACCATTGTCACCTTCGTTTTCAAAGAGAGACTGCTGCTGCTACAAACCCAATTAAAAAGAATCATTAATGTAGGAGTCATAGATTTGTCTTAAGGGTTCTTAATACTAATTTCCTCTTTTGTCTTCAGCCCTGTAAAGATTTAAGCCCATTTAGGATAATGGACTCCAGGGTGTTATCTGAATGTGTGTATGTCTTCTTGTCACTTAGTCCTTTTAGATTTAATATCAGATTCCTTTTGGACCAGTCAATTAGAATTAAACACACTTAATCCCATGCATGTCTAATTTCAACTCAGATAGTGTAACATTTCAAATGCTGTTGTAACATTTCCAATTTAAATTATCATTCTCTATCTCTGCCCTAATTTGCAATGTGAATCACAGAAGAAAACACAGCACCACATCTAATGGCCTTTTAAGGACTGAAGAACTGCATGCTAAATAAACACAAGACTTCACTATGCTGCTATAGGTGATAACCCAGCAAGTATACATAGTCCATGACACTCCCTACAGTGTTTTGTGGCAAATGTTGCAGCATTATTGCTTAATACAGCCAAATAATCCATAGTAACATATAATTAGTATACTACACTACAAAAATTCAGATTAATTTAACCTTGAGATCTAGAAATGTTGGAGTGGAAAATTTACATTTTCCAAAATATAACCCTAACCCTAATTATTAACACTTTTAATGTCAGTTGTATCAATTAATGAAGAAACATGTAAGCAAACAGTTTCAGTAGAAATACATTTATCAATGCTATAATGAAAGATGGCTGATAAACAATGGCGTCGACAATGGAACCACAAGGGCACCTGGGCATAGACCTGGGCTACTTTTAGTCTAATGTTAATGATTAGCTAGGAATTTGAGCAAAACTGAATTTGTTGACAAAAAGAAATTGAAAAAACTACACCATTAAGTGGCCGATTGAATTTGCAGCATTGAGCCAGGAGCAACAGAAGGTTATTATACATAAACACATATTTCCTTCACTATAGTTTCATCTCATACCACATGCCTCATGCACTTTGGAAGAGGTCATCCACCTGAAGCTAAGCATGTTCTGCTCCAGCCAGTACTAGGATGGGAGACCATTTAGGAAGTGCTTGGGTTGCTGCTGGAAGAGGTGTTTTTGAGGCCAGCAGGGGGCACTTATCCTGTGGTCTGAATGTGGAACCCAATGCCCCAGTGCAGTGATAGGGACATGGTGCTGTAAAAATGGTATCATCCTTCGGATGAGATGTAAAACCAACATCTTCACTGTGGATATAAAAGATCTTGGGGCATCCTATGTGAAAAGCAGGGTTTGTCCTGATGTCCAGGCTAAAGTTCCCTCCATGCTCTAGTCCTTCTGGCCCCCTAATCACCCCTTGTCTTTAATTGGCTATCTCCCTCACCACTTTACCACCTAATAGCTCATGTGTAGTGAGCATACTGGCTCAGAAATGGACACCGTCACATCATCCAGTTGGATGTTACACATTAGTGGTGTACAGTATAATAATAAAAAAGGCACTATGAAAAAGCACTTTGAGTAGTGAGAAGAGCGCTACATAAATGTTAAGAATAATTATTATTATTATCTCATCTGCAACCTTGTTGCAGTGCCAACGAGGGGACTACACTTCCCATCAAGCTGCAGGAGTGCATTGTAGCTGATGAGAGGCAGCCCGATCACAAGTGCCACACACAAAGTTTAAATGGTGAGTCCACAGTTAGTTTTTTTTCCCTCAGCTACTGTATAAGCAATTTCTTCATTGCCCTGCTGGATTACATTTTTTTATCTAACGGTATGCCTTTTTGTTTCTCTATGGGTCATCTTTAGCCATATTAAATGTTAATTTTTATTGAAACCATTTTCTGAGAATTCATTGCATCCAAACCCTTAAATAGAATTGTTTCTTTCTTTCCACTCTAAAAAAATGCCTGAATAAACTCCTACAAAAACTGCGAAATAATTTTAGCATTAATTTCATGAAACTGCACCTTTCTGCGATGATTGTCAGCGCTGATTGACAAAGGTTTCTCGCTGTTTACATTATATTTTTTGGTAGCTTGCTGTCCTTAAAAGGGTTGCTTGCTGTTGCACCTCTAAGTTGTAATTTATTTGCAACTTTGCAGGCTTGCCATTTTTCTAGGCTCCCCTGAAGCTGGCTCTGTAGCTGATCATTTGCATGATGGAATGGCAGCACATAAGATTGGTGAGTCATCCCCATGCTGTTGCAACACATCAGCACTGTTACAATATTTTGTGATGTTATATTTTATGACCAATGGAGTAAGATTCAAGCGCTGAACATGGAATGTGCATGGTGTTTGTTGGCCTTGCAGGTAAATGCGAATGTCATTGTACGGTGTACAGATGATAATAAATCCAAAATAAAGTGACAGCACTATATTTTTTATCAGAGCGACGACTTACATTTTTTAAAAATCCAGTGCCATTGCACACTTGCACTTGTCGTGTTTTGCAGCATGTCGTTTGCAAACATGGTAAGAAGAGTGCAGAAGAAATGGGGAAAAAGGGCAAAATATGAGCTATAATCAACCCACAATGAAACAGAATGCAGTATGATTGTTTTTCTGTAACACATGCCGAGTTGCTTTTGTTCAGAAAATAGATGGTGTAAAGGGAAAGACTAATGATGCCATGTTTTAGTGAATAAAACTAGTTTGTAACTGTTACTGTTTCTGGTTCGTTGACATTTATTCAAATCCATTTTATGATGAAGCCAACCTAATTTTAGAGTTTCCTGCCAATATGTCATTATGGTTTGTAGCAACTTGAAATGAACTTGGAATGAATCACATTTGAGTCACCGTAATAACAGTAACAAATACCACAATGCATGTTGATATGTAGTCATCATTATGAGACATCAAGACCCCCCAACCCCATTGTAGACATTTTCCACAGTCTATTAACAATGGCACTTTTTAAGACAAATTTCACAAAAAATGATTTTGTTCAGATATGACTGCAAAAACCACATGTATCAATTTTTTGTATTAATTCATATTTTGGTCATATTTGTCTGTGGACTGTAGTAGTTTATAGAGGAGCGTTTGACAAAAAAAGCTGACACTAGCTTGTGGTGACAGAGTCATGTTTTGGTGATGCTTTCCCTGGACATTGAATGATTGATTAATTCAGTTCAGATTTCAGGACGGTGTTAGACCATCCATCCGTGACCTAACTCATACAGCAAGAAAATGATACACAAGCATAGCTACATCACAATGGTTGAAGAAAAATGTTCCTAATATAAGAGCAGACACAGATCCCATTCAGATTTTTTGGCAAGATATGAAACAAGCAGCAAAATTTCACAAAGCTGAAAAAGTTTAGCAAGACTGAGGGCATTAAAATATTTCCAAAACTGTAATCAATAACTATAGGAAGCGTTACATTATGATGGTTGACGCTAAAGTTAACGATTGCAAGGAAACTTTTCTAAGCATGGGCTTGTAATAACTTTTTGAAAAGTACAGTAAATTAATATTCATAATGTTATGTTGATTCATCAGAGCCCCTTCCATCTAACTTTTGAGTTTGATTAAAGATTTGATATGATTCACTACAAAATATGAAAAATAATCAAAGGAAAGAAATACGTTTTCACAATAATCCTTGAAAAAGACAGATTTTTTATATGTCCTTTAACTTACTGTAGTATTAACTTTGCATTAATGTGTGAAGCCACTGTATCTGCACAGTCAGCTTTTGCTTTTGTGCCCTGCAGTTTAAAGCCAACCGTCCACAAAAGGGTGACCCCCAACCTCCTAGAAGGGCCTACTGCACAATACCATCATTCACAGCTAACACATCAGGTGAAGGCAGTCGATCTGTCTGCTGTGCTCTTTCACAAATCGTGCTTTTTGATGACTTTGATTTCTTGCACTTTCTACATCATGCCAATAATACAAAAAAAGGAGTAGGAAGCAGCCTGGTGTTTTTTTTTTTTTCAAGCAGATTTACAGGCATATTTCATTGTGATAGAGAATATCATTTGGTGTTCTTTTGAAGTCAATTTCACACTGAAATAAAGCCAATCCCTTACCCGAAAAACAAATGCATGATCAATAGCATATGGAAAATGCAATATTAACTTTATGAAAAATAAACTACATGTGGATGTGTTGGGTATTGAGCGTTCATCAGGTATATTCCAGAAAGATACGCAAAGACAAAAGAAAGGGTAAGGAATCAAATACAGCTATTTCTACCAAGTGTGTTAGTATTTCCCCATTTTGACAAAGAATCCCTTTTTGACACTATTTTATCTATCTTAGCCTTACGTACTTATGCAACAAAAGTGCCCATTCCCTTTGCTTGGGACTGCACCACCGTATAGCTTACACAACATGAAGCTTGTTTTTTCACAAGGGAACATACTATAAAAGAAGAAAGATATAAATGGAAATAAATACCTCCCAATCGTCCTAGATGGTCCTGAGACTACTACCCCCCCCCCCCCCCCCCGCCCCCCATGACCCCAATGCATAAACCACATTTGTCTCCCACTCATTTCCTGGCATCTGTTCTGTTTCTCTCAATCGGCTGCTGTTTCTCTGTTGATTTTAACATCCGTCCTCACTTCATTCAGTTTTAGGTGATTGTTTAGAACAATGGAGAAATTACTTTTATAATTTTGTCACAGTAACCATTTGTGTTTTGGATTATTAATATATTTTCACATCTTATTTGTGCTCCCAACCTTATGTGTGTTGTCATCACTGCAGCATTTTGTGATCAGTCTGTATAAGTTTACGGGGTCATTAGTATCAGACTTACAGAGTACAGTGAAGTTCTTACTTGCACGTGCTAATCAACAAGCAAGACATCGTCACTCTCTGGCACCAGGATTAGTGAGAATATGCCAGCCTTACCTAGAGAATTCTGTCTTCTGTTTTTGTTGTATTTGGTGTTGCATTTTGTATGCTGGTTGGCATGGTCACCATCTGTATTGTTTATAGAAATGACACCTATTGATAGTCATATGACCGGTGATGTCATCATTTTTCCTTTATTGAGATGGCAGTGCACGTAACCTGATGTCTGAATTTTAACTAATCCCTAAAAGAAACACTTAAATTAGAGGAGTTGAAAGGCATTTCAAAAAGAGTTACAGTATAAAATTTGCATTTTCAATCACTTATTTTTTATTGTGAATTTTGAAGTTTATTTTGGCTGTACTTCTGGCAACAGTTGCTGAGCCCTGCTGGTGAGACCATTCTTAGGGGCTTTTTTTCCACCAACCTGGTTGGCATCTCCACTGTCGAGTGGCTGTTTATTTGGTACCTGGGTATCAAGAGCCAACTCAGAGATCAGCAGTGCTATTTACTGTTCTTGAAGGCCTTGAACACCAGACTTCCTATCCCTTCATGCACCTCTTAAAGGTACCCAATGAGGTACATGACAGAAATGACGAGTTACACACAAAAAGGTGATTTACTAAGAGACGTGCATCAATTTTTTGTTTCAATACTAGTGGTAGAAACTCATCAGACCCAAAGGACCTCTGTAAATCACAACAGTACTTCCTCAGACAATTACAATGGGAACGAGTTTATATATTAGATAGCAGACTCAAACTGTCATGAGTTATATGAGCTCTCTAGGTAACATATAAGGAAAAGGAATGAGTGGAAATGAGAAACTGTCTACAGAACAGTGGAACTCACTGCCTGACCCAGCTGCCTTCAAATATTCAGCACTACATACTGTACACTCCACAGACCAAGCAGATGATTGACAAGAGAACTTGTGTGGCACAGTCATGGGTTCTTAAAATATGCAACATATGCATTGAAGAGACCAGGAATGCTTACACTCTACCTGCCATACTCCCTTTCTGGTACCTACCTCTCAATTGCTTCCATTTTCCCGAGCAGTGCTTCATCATGCACTCCATCAGAAGACATTCAGATGTGGAGTTTTCACAAGCGGTAAGAAGTTTACGTGCCTTAATGACAGAACATTCATAATATATCTTTGTAAAAAAGTACACCACCCTAGTACTAAAGAAGATGAGAATGACTTTTCAAGTACATTAGTCCACAGTTCATGACTGTCATTTAAAGGGGGCCACAGGAACTCTCAGATCGTCACTGAGGATAAGGAGTGCAGCACATCAGGTAAGCTGATTTGAGTTGTCCATTAAATAAAATAGTTATGTTATCAGGATGATGTGTTGCATGTTGGTAGAACACACAAGT
Organism: Erpetoichthys calabaricus; assembly: GCF_900747795.2. Taxonomy (NCBI): domain Eukaryota; kingdom Metazoa; phylum Chordata; class Cladistia; order Polypteriformes; family Polypteridae; genus Erpetoichthys; species Erpetoichthys calabaricus. The sequence continues at coordinate 252,844,366 of NC_041395.2, read as the reverse complement.
AAGAATTTTGTAATAGATAGATAGATAGATAGATAGATAGATAGATAGATAGATAGATAGATAGATAGATAGATAGATAGATAGATAGATAGATAGATAGATAGATAGATAGATAGATAGATAGATAGATAGATAGATAGATAGATAGATAGATAGATAGATACTTTATTAATCCCAATGGGAAATTCACATTCTTCAGCAGCAGCATACTGATACAATAAATAATATTAAATTAAAGAATGATAATAATGCAGGTGAAAAACAGACAATAACTATGTATAATGTTGAATGTTAACGTTTACCCCCCCGGGTGGAATTAAAGAGTCGCATAGTTTGGGGGAGAAACGATCTCCTCAATCTGTCAGTGGAGCAGGACAGTGACAGCAGTCTGTCGCTGAAGCTGCTCTTCTGTCTGGAGATGATACTATTAAGTGGATGCAGTGGATTCTCCATAATTGATAGGAGCCTGCTGAGCGCCCTTCGCTCTGCCACAGATGTTAAACTGTCCAGCTCCATGCCAACAATAGAGCTTGCCTTCCTCACCAGTTTGTCCAGGCGTGAGGCGTCTTTCCTCTTAATGCTGCCTCCCCAGCACACCACTGCGTAGAAGAGGGCGCTCGCCACAACTGTCTGATAGAACATCTGCAGCATCTTATTGCAGATGTTGAAGGACGCCAGCCTTCTAAGGTAGTATAACCAGCTCTGTCCTTTCTTGCACAGCGCATCAGTATTGGCAGTCCAGTCTAATTTATCATCCAGCTGCACTCCCAGATATTTATAGGTCTGCACCATCTGCACACAGTCACTTTTGATGATCACTGGGTCTATGAGGGGTCTGGGCCTCCTAAAATCCACCACCATCTCTTTGGTTTTGCTGGTGTTCAGGTGTAGGTGGTTTGAGTCGCACCATTTAACAAAGTCATTGATTAGGTCCCTATACTCCTCCTCCAGCTCATTCCTGATGCAGCCCACGATAGCAGTGTCATCAGCGAACTTTTGCACATGGCAGGACTCCGAGTTGTGTTGGAAGTCTGATGTATATAGGCTGAACAGGACCGGAGAAAGTACAGTCCCCTGTGGCGCTCCTGTGTTGCTGACCACAATGTCAGACGTGCAGTTCCCAAGACGCACATACTGAGGTCTGTCTTTAAGATAGTCCACAATCCATGCCACTAGGTATGAATCTAATCCCATCTCGGTCAGCTTGTCCCTATTGAGCAGAGGTTGGATTGTGTTGAAGGCGCTAGAGAAGTCTAGAAACATAATTCTTACAGCACCACTACCTCTGTCCAAGTGAGAGAGGGATCGGTGTAGCATATAGATGATGGCATCCTCTGCTCCCACCTTCTCCTGATATGCAAACTGCAGAGGGTCAAGGGCGTGTTGAACCTGTGGCCTAAGGTGGTGAAGCAGCAGCCTCTCCATGGTCTTCATCACATGTGATGTCAGAGCAACAGGCCGAAAGTCATTCAGCTCACTCGGACGTGACATCTTTGGGACTGGGGTGATACAAGATGTTTTCCAAAGCCTCGGGACTCTCCCCTGTTCCAGGCTCAGGTTGAAGATGCGCTGTAGAGGGCCCCCCAGCTCCAATGCACAGACCTTCAGCAGTCGTGGCGATACTCCATCTGGACCCGCTGCTTTGCTGGCACGAAGTCTCCTCAGCTCTCTGCTCACTTGCGCTGTTGTAATTATGGGTGGGGATGTCTTTCCTATGCTGGTATCAGCAGAAGGATGTGTGGAGGGTGCAATACTCCGAGGTGAGAGTGAGAGTGGGTTAGGGTGGTCAAACCTGTTAAAGAAGTTGTTCATTTGGTTTGCTCTCTTCACGTCTCTCTCGATGGTGGTACCCCGCTTCGAGCTGCAGCCAGTGATGATCTTCATCCCATCCCACACTTCCTTCATGCTGTTATTCTGCAACTTCTGCTCCAGCTTTCTCCTGTACTGCTCCTTCGCCGCCCTGAGCTGGACTCGGAGTTCCTTCTGCACGCGCTTGAGCTCATGCTGATCACCACCTTTAAAAGCCCTTTTCTTCTGGTTCAAAAGGCCCTTGATGTCACTTGTGATCCATGGCTTGTTGTTAGCATAGCAGCGCACAGTTCTTACTGGAACTACAATGTCCATACAGAAGTTGATGTAGTCAGTAGTGCAGTCAACAACTTCCTCAATGTTCTCATTATGAGATCCCTGCAGGATATCCCAGTCTGTAGTTCCAAAAAATTCTCTCAGAGTATTCTCAGCCTCCGGGGTCCACTTCCTGAATGATCGTGTGGTTACAGGTAGGACTCTCACTTTTGGTTTATAGTGAGGCTGAAGCAGAACCAGGTTATGATCTGCTTTTCCAAGCGCAGGCAGCGGGGTGGCGCTGTATGCATCTTTAACGTTTGCATACAGTAAATCAATAGTCTTGTTTCCCCGGGTGTTACAGTCCACATACTGGGAGAATGCAGGTAATGTTTTGTCCAGCGTCACATGGTTAAAGTCTCCAGCGATTAGCACAAGCGCCTCAGGGTGCTGCGTCTGTAACTTAGCAACAGCAGAATGGATGATGTCACTCGCTGACTCCACGTCCGCCCGAGGAGGGATGTACACGATGACAACAATGACGTGTCCAAACTCTCTGGGCAAGTAGTAGGGACGTAAACTTATGGCCAACAGTTCGATGTCCCTGCAGCAAGTGGAGATTTTGACGTTAATATGTCCAGAGTTACACCACCGTGTATTAACATAGAGAGCGAGTCCTCCTCCTTTGTGCTTCCCACAGGTACTTGCATCTCTGTCCGCTCTAACTGTGCTAAACCCGGGTAGCTCCACGTTGGC